>NC_065974.1:3870000-4147500 GCF_021464435.1 Cataglyphis hispanica
ATTATTATTCTCGACCGTCTGTCTGATGTCTCTCTCGTTTCCACGATCCTCGGTAGTTCTCTTCGTTCTTCCAACAAAAGTAGCCTGTTACATTTCCGTGTACGCGGACCCTATCGGAAGTATCTGTTTGTTTAAGATTCGGGGAAAGCTCACGACTACATGAGATATATGGAAATTGCAAAATTTACCCTTAATGTTGAATGTTTGAATAGTATATAAACTCAGTTAGACTTGAAATGTTATAATTTAAAAAAAGAAAGTTCTTGGAAGAAAGAGAGAAAGAGAGAGAAAGGAAATTTATATAAGATTATTTTGTGATATATCTTGTTTGATTAGGAACTTTTTTTCAGATACTATGAGATATTTAGTTTGAAAAATATATAGTCGTGACTAAGTGACATTATATTTGTCGAGATAATCATTCTTGAAAATGTAAAGGAAATTTTTATATCCCTTTGTTATAACACTGAATCTCGTTAGATATTGCTTGAGAGTAATGTTCTTTGAGATGCTAAAAGGCATTCAGCGCGATAAATTTATTCGCGATAGAGCCGTCGTGCTGTCCGAGAGAATCATGAAGAAGATAGGCTCGGGGAGCAAATGGGAATCTTTCGTCGCAATTCTATCGTGCGGAGTCCTCTCGGTTGTCATCGGCTGAAAACCATGAATTGTCTCGCGGCTCTTGCTGGGAATACTAGCTCCGTTATTCGTCACAGCTTCCTCCGATTTTTATTTTTCTAGTGACAGACGAAAGAGGCTCGATAAAATGTGACTTGCTTTTCTACTTGTTGAATATATATATTTTTTTTTTCCTGTTATATATCTCCGTTACTTTTTTACAGTTCTAGTCATTTTTCTATGAAATGTAACGCAAAATAAAAAACGTCATTATTTATTTCGTATTCCTCAGAAAAATTCAATGTCATAAACGCGAGAAGAACGACGGCGGGCAATCAGCGACTCGATTTCGACCGTAGTCGTAACGAAGAAAATCGTAACGCACGTCGTATAAATTTAGAACATTGTTTTCCGGTCGACTAAATTCCATCGTGAGTAATCGTTTCCTAAATCCGGCCTCGCTAATTTCGACGATTTTCTCGCCGTGCAACGGTAAACTACGCAGAGAATTGTACTGTATTTGCAGACATTAGGTAATACAACTTGTAATACGATGGAAAAAAAGATTTATTTACGAATTCGAATAATTCTTAAGCCCTTGTACAACGGGGATGGTTTGATTACACGAAAAGATACATAAAAAATTTACAAGTTCAACATTCATTTTTGATAAAGAGAGAGAACGCGTAAGCATTTCCCCCAATAAGCCTTTCGTACGGAAATGTGTTTATTATTAACTCTTTTGGATCGACACGTATATCTCTTTGAAGAAGTCTTCGACAGTAGCATAACCGACCAAATAGCGGTTCCAGGTACCGTTTGCGCGAAAAGAAAAGCTCCGCTTGGATTCTTTTTAACGCCTCGCTAAAGTCATAATATTCGCGGCAAACGAGAACAAACAATGCCTCGTCATTTTCTCGGAAGAGTGTCAATAATGTAGATGATTTTTTAAACGGTTAATCCCTGAATTAAATAGAAGCAAGGTTCAAATATTGCAGCGTTTTCGATTGACAGTTAATGAGGACAAATTTTCTCACACTTAATGTATCGCATTTTTCTTTTTTTTTATTTTTTAATTTTCTGGGAACTATAACGAATGAATGTCCCTCTTGTAACCGCAAGCGTCGTTGCGTGAAATAGTTTCCTGTTCTTCGTCCGCGTCCAATGGACCAGTACGACATACCAGTTCACATGCGCCCGCTTCGTGTATGCCGTATGCGATGCACCTGAATGAGGATGCTGATGGAGGGGAAAAGAGAGGAGAGAGAGAGAGGAGAAGAAGAAGGGAAATGGAACGATGAGATTATTAAAGGCGGAAAACGGAGAATTTGAATGATCGTGAAAATATTTTAATATTCTCCGAAACTTCATAATAATAAAATATAATAAAAATATATAATTAATAATATATAAATATAATAATAACCTTAATACATTATACGCACAATCACGTTTCCCATAGCGCCCATGCACCATGATGCCATGAAGGTAAACGATGCAGGTAGTATAGCACGCGGTCGGGTCATTAACGATGGGAGGAAGCAACGGGTAAGACCGGAAGCCACGCACGGAGATGTGACTTGCGAGGTGTGCGCGGCGATGTGCCCTCCCGTTTGGGCCTCCCCACCGATCGGTCGAGGAGTATATAACTCGTGTCGACGACGGTCAACAACCGAAGATATCGAAGCTATCTATTCTCGTGCCACGCTCGTACGATGAACCGCGAAGGCGTTCGCGCGCTTCGAGAAAATGCACGGCTAACCGGATAATATTGACATGAATTTTAAATTCGGCGCCCGGAATATGTACATACATATACGTTCTCCCCTCTCCCTCCCCCTCTTTTCTCTTTACGCGCGATTTGCCATGCGGAAACCATGCTGCAGAATCCTTGAGGAAGACGTATCGCTTCCGGTTGTGCTTCGAGAGTTCTTCTCTTCATCGCAAAAAGAACGGTTGCACGCAAAAACGGTTACGCGTGTAATTTTCTTTTTCATAATTTTTCGACATATTTTTTGCCTTTTTTTTTTTCTTTTTTTCTTTTACATTTTATAGGATGATGAAATTATTTGTACGAGAAAAGGGAATAGATTCGTATAAATTGGACGTTAGCAGAGAAAGTTTCAGAACAAAGTTTGCATCTCTCTTTTTTTCTAATTAAGTATGCACGGATATTTCTTAGGGCGTGTGCTGTTTGGTAACGACTTTTCAGGATGTTTCGTCCAATTTTCACGGTGCGCGAGCGTGGGATTTGGTGGATGTGTCGAGACCTGCCGAGGTTGAAAAAAAAGTTTTTCCCCATAAGGGAGTTTTTCGGATGAAGGCGCGCTGGACCAACACGCTGCCCCGGATATGCACCGGGCCGGAAAGAGATCCCTCATTCTTTCCACGGAAAAAGATGCGAGGGAAAAGAGAAAATGATGTAGAGCGGACAGTGAATGAAATTCGTATCTTGAATCTTTTTAGCCTTCAGAAGTTAGTTGATCGAGAAAAGAATTAAATAAAAAGATTGACATGTGATCTTGACGCTAATTGAAACAGTCATTACTATCGATGTTCACGGACAAACTTTATCGCTCAATTGCCGTCACCAATGATAGGACGTAACTGTGAAAACACGTCGCCTGTCAGAACGCTGTCGTCGCCCGGATAGATTACATCGTCCGTAGTAAACGCGTTCCTTCCGAAGACGTCGAAAATCTGCCGCGAGCAAAATTTCGAGAATCCGTCTCTTACATTGAGTTTTACGAGGCTTTCTAAATCTGCCAGAGGTATAATTGTAAAGATTAACATCTACAATATCCTTGCGAATCCTTGTGCGTGCGCGAGACTTAATTCTATGATTAATTAATAAATTGGGCAACTGCTTCCTTAATGAGAGATTTTAATGTATCCACTTCTATCTGAGTCTACTAGCGATTTTTCGAGACGGAAAGGGGGGGAGGGGGTTTGGGGGATATAGAAGAGGGGGAGCCTCCCCTTCGATGTAATTACCACGGTCACGGTCGGCGGCGTCCCTGCGAGCGCACCTGCCCAACGAAACAGAAACCACGGCCGTAATAAATGTTACGCCGCGTAGCGCGTGCGCTTGCAATTACGCACGTGCGATCGCGTTGTATGTGTTTACTTGCGTTGCGAGCCATGGATCGTTTCAACAGCGGTCTTTCCCGACGCGATTAACGTTATAAGTCAAGTTCACTATTATACGCATTGCGAAAAAAAAACAAGGTGATTCGCAAACTGATGACGCTTAAGTAAATTCGGACGCTTATGACATATCTTTATGCGCGCGCATCTCCTCTTATCTCAAAATGAAAATTTAAAATAAATTGGCATTATTTGCGAACTACTTATTCTGCTGCTAGTTTCTAAAAAGGCAGAAAAATTAAATATTCTTTAAGACTGCAAAAAAAAAAAAAATCAAAATAAAACACAGGCAAGAGCGCAGAAAATTATGACGCAAATAAATCTTTACATTTTTAAAAAGAAAAAGATATTTAATAGAACGTTTTCATTTTATAATATTTTTCTAAATCCTACTATATATGACAGATTTTTTTTTTTTTTTTTTTTTGTTTAACAATGTTGTTGAAGATGTGGACCGCAACGTGCGATTAAAAATGTTTCTCTTTTTAAAAATTTAAAAATTTATTTACACCGCAATCTCCTGCGTTCTTATTTGCCTATCTTTTGTTTTATTTTAGTTTTTAAAAAGAATAGAATAATAAAAAGATGATCTCTGGTAGTTAAAAAAATGGAATAGAATAGAATAATAAAGAGATGATTTCTGGTAAAAGAAGTTAAGATTTTTGAGGACATCTTAAAAGCGAACAAAGAAAACGGGTCACATCGACTCGGGTCCCGTAAACGACGGGAACTGTTCGAGATAAAAGTTTGCAGTATTTTCAAGCGAAAGAAGGCAGCCCCTTACTTCTCGTTTGCTGAAACTCGCGAGCGAGAGAACGAGTCGTCGTAAATCCCTATTATTCGCGTGGAGAGCCAGATGTCCTCTTTCTTGAAAAAAACTTGTTGATCGAGTTCAAAGACGAGAATATAGCGTACAGCTAAGCTAGAAATCCCGGGTCTTTCCCGCGATAATTATTTCAATTATTTTTATCGTGATAATTGTTAAATTCAGCAAAAAAAAATATTATATTTGAAGACTTCACTTCAAGTCTACGAAATTGTGAATTTTGTGATTGAAATCTCTTGGCGGTTATCGACCTTGAAGATACGGTCGATATAATTATGTCGCTCACGATTAAAGAGAATATAATATATTCCGGTTTATGCGTGACGATATAAAAAGTCGAATAGTAATTTAAGACTAAGTATCTTATGGTTGGCAGGTGCTAGATATATGGCGCGCTATGAGGAACGCGATGATTACATGTCGAATAGTGCGATCATAAATCAGCAGAGTTGCCGCTGTCAAATTATCGACGTGTTTCTTATTTGTAAGAAATATTCTTGTACTGTAATTCTCTCTGAGGTAATACATGAATACATACTATGTGAAACGATTTTTTCCGGAATTTTCGAGATATCGTGGAAAAATGTTTTCCAATCGGAAGTCGCGCGTACGGTTTGCTTAGAATTATAGAGAGAATTATTTAACTGATAAAAATAAAATAAATTGTTATGCGTGTTTGATTCATTCGCACAAAGAAATATTGCCATAATAATTTAGAAGCTACTAATCTTCGGAGAGGAGATGAAGAAAAAAGATGAAATAAGTAAATTTTTATACGAGAAATAGAGGAAAAAAAAAGGATGAACACGCGAGATGATAGCACGAAGCATCGCAAATTGGCACGTGCTTCGAACACGTTTGAAACAGCGCGACCGCAAATCAGGACGCGAGTAGATCTTTCTATCTCTCTCTCTCTTTTTCCTTCCCCTTCTGCACTCTCGATCGTTTGTAATTCGATGCAACGATCCGGACCAATGCTTTCGCATCCTCCTATTTGGTCGCCGACATTAGGAGCGATTTAAATTCATGGCGATCGAAATTAAGGTCGCCCCGGACGTTTCGCTCTTGCCCGACCGACCTGCGTTTCACTGTGCCATTACGAGATGCCCTCCCACTACGAGAGACTTGTTCATAGGCGACTCATTGTATTCAAAGGTGTTCACCATTATAATTTTCGTCCCGCGACGAAACAAACGTGCCTAGTCCCTAAATCAAATTCTCGTCGAGCAATTCCGCGTGATTTAAATGCCATCGTTCTCGTCCGTTTTTTTTTTCTAGATTAATAACTTTGAATATTAAAATAAAATTATAGTTAATATCAACATTATTCTTTTATAATATTTTATGCGATTAGAGAATTTATGAGAGAAACGAAAAAAAAAAAAACATTATAAAAATTCACGTACAGAAAAAGAAGACAATAAGTGAAAAAGCGAATGAGAGAGAAGAAAGCAAAGGGAGATGAGAGACAAAGCTCGAGCCGACAGGAAATATGATGTATAAAGATGATTTATAATAATAAACACGTGTCTTTCCGTGAAGGACTTTAAAATATTGTGGCTTGTTCCGATTGGCGTTAATATCATCATTCCGATATCCTTAAATATCGATTTGAACGATGTCCTTGGAAGCGCGACTGGTCGTGGCTAAATATAATTTATCCTTGAAGGCTTCTTGTTCTCTAATGTTGTTTGTGTCGAGCGTGCTCGTCAGTCTGAGAAGATATGTAAATTAACAGCAGGATCGGCAGGATTCTCACGTCGATTTCAACCCTACCGCATTTGAAGTAGGAATTTGGAGATTCGAAGGAAGAGAGGGTGGTCACATCCCAAAATCAAGATGTTGTGACGAGGCTTCATCGTTCAGAATTCGGAATGAGCCTGATACCGGATGCGCAATCGTATCTTTTTTTCATATCATAAGCAAACATATAGATGATATATAAAAGCAGTAAAAAATCATACAACTGACGTATTGAGATATAATTTATTACAATTAGATCTTACGTTAATTTTGTTAAAAAAAAATTAAATCAGTTTGATGCGGTTTTGTGTATAATAGAAAAAAAAGCATTATAAGAGAGAAAGAGAGAGAGAGAGAAATAGCGAACGCTTGCAATTGAGATGCACGCTACGTTTTCACCTGTCGACGAACACAGCAGCCATCTTTGTTTTTGATTGCCGAAACACGCCTAATTATTTATTCTTCGCGTACACGACGATTCCTATCCACACGTGTGAATCTTCGGGACAGGTCGAACTTTCGATGAACATACTAATGGCGATACCTTCGAATGAGAACATCAAGAACGAGAAAGCTTTCGATTTTTACACATTTCTTTTATTTGCACGAATTAAATTAATTCGGTGCTTTTTATTTGCAAAATTAGGACAAAGTAAATCAAACATGTTATGTTTTTCATGTCAATCGATTCTTTCTAAATAAAATTGACCTGTAAGAATTAAATTTCTATAATAATTAATTAGATATATATATCTTACTCGTGATAGCGACTATGGATGAAAGTGATATAAGTTATGCTTTTAATCGAAGGAAGAAAATTGTAATTTATATTCCAAAACCGTAGGCGCGATAACGTAACCAGCCATATGACAAATGTGCTGACGTTTTTAATTAAAATAATGTTCACTCTCTTATTCCCATAATAACTTTGGCCAGAATGGAGGAACTTGGCACGCGTTTACTCATACGAATGCCTTATTTTGGCTCGTGATTCGCAGGAAGCTTCCCCGCGACACGTT
The DNA here is from genome assembly GCF_021464435.1 of Cataglyphis hispanica. Taxonomy (NCBI): domain Eukaryota; kingdom Metazoa; phylum Arthropoda; class Insecta; order Hymenoptera; family Formicidae; genus Cataglyphis; species Cataglyphis hispanica. The sequence continues at coordinate 3,877,354 of NC_065974.1, forward strand.
CGTTGTACACTTCTTCCTGCCGCGATTTCTCGTCCTATATTTAGAAGACGGCGATTACACAAGTGCAATATATATGTATAATATTGCAATATTACTCGTCGTTGTACGAGGAAATGAAAAACGAATATTGCAATAAATGTGTATTTATTTATTAAATTATATTAATATACGAGCTACGATATTTTTCTCGTCAAAATTCTATTGTATCTCTTTGTTTGTATATTATTTTTATTTTATTCCTCGTGATTTTAGAGAAGAATGTAATAATAATAATAATAATAACAATTCTGCGTTCTTATTGTTAGTAGACTTTGTCGCAGCTGTTTTGACATATGATCGATTGTCACGGCGACACTAATTAGGAGATGATGACGAGAATAAATATCGAAGATTTGTGATGAACAACGTGCGAACAACGCATGAATGATCGTGACTTTTCGTTTCGAGGGACAAAGCACGTTCATTTATCGCACGCCGGATGCGTAAAGGTTTCTAGCATTAATCCATCCAGAAATCCTTGATACGCATTCTGAGATCAAGAGAGATCCTTTGGAAATATAATAAAATTGATTTGCATAAGATTAACGGGAGGCAAGCGCTGTATTCTTGCATTTCCGTTCGAGACTTAGCATTTCAACAATTTCACATTTAAATTTTAGAATATAACGGGTGTGCGTATGTGCGCGCGCGACGAATGTAGTTTCAAGTTCTCAGATTTTCATATGAAGTGGATAATCAAGAATGCGTCTTTGCCACACGGCAAAGATGTTGCGAGACGGCGAGATTTCTACTCTCCTCGTACAGATATAACTGCTTTCTCGACTGGTTTAGACATCGGAATCGCGAGGCGAGTATTTTCATATCATGTGCTCGCAACAGATGCAGACTGCAAATTGCAATTCCAGCTAAAAGCAAAAAGAGATGGAGGCTTTTTCTTATTAAGTCTATCTCCGAGCGCTCTCGAGGCTCTCATAAATTTAATTATATCGAACCAATATGTTGAATAAACATTATCGCCATATGATTATAAGCCCTCGTAATATAGATACGCAGTCGCAACTGCTATCGCGACTATTACCGGCATATTACGCGGGCGAACGTGATTTCCGGATGACTTAACGGAAAGTAAATTATTGTTGGCGTATATTTTACTGGCGTATTTAGAGTGGGTCGACCGCGCGTCGAGCACTCTAGATTTACGTTCGCGTCCGGTACTTGAGTTCTCGCTGCAAACTCCGTGCATCGCTATGTATAGAAAGAGAGAGTGTACGCCAGTAAATATTATAATTATATATTTCGCCTGCAGTAGGATATATTATTTATTCTCAAGAGACTTTGTATTAAACACCGGCTATTGAATATATCATCTTGAAAAATTTATGCGACGCGCGCAATCTTTCATGCTGGAATGTGGAATCGAAGAATAACAAAGTCACTCATCTCTCGTTTTTTTTTTTTTTTTTTTTTTTTTTCCTGACATTTTTATGTATTAATATATTAGAAACCCGTGTGTTCCCGCTAATTCAAATGTACGATATAATAGACTCGTGGGTGCGACCGGTTCTCTCTCTCTCATCTCCTACAGAGGAGTCCAACAATAGCGTTGCCCGTCTCGACTCTGTCTTTGGAGGAATATCTATCGCGAATAAAGAGACGATATAAATTACCCTACTACTCATCCTTGCCAATGAACCGCTTCCGAAAGGATTTACGATGCGTGGATTTTTTCTCGCGACGAAAATTCGTCGTGCCACGGCCGATCGCGCAAATCACGGACGCGAAGTGAATTATCATTCTCGATTCCGCCGTGATTTTATAACGACGATGATACGTTTGCGTTTAATCGCGGTGTACTTTATTACCGCGACTGTCGCGCTTATCCTCGCGAGCGCTTAAAAAGTAGCGTCTTATAAATGGCTGGCTGAAAATTATCGATTCCCGGGGGAGAAACATCGATCGTTACAGAGTATGCATTACACACGGGGCGATAAATCGAATAAGATAAACGAAAAGAGAGAGACGTTCACCTCGATGCTTGGTTGTGTAACGCGCGAGAGCAATGGATTCGCGAGGAATGGCGTGGAATTTATGATATCCGTTCCGGTAATGCTGATCATTCACCGAAACAATCATATTCCACCTTGCTTTGAAAAATTGCTCGCATTACATCATGCACCGCCGTTCTTATTTCCGTTCGACACGCTGTTTAATTAACTTTATTGTTCGCGGGGGTTGCTATACGATTCCTCTCATCGTGGAGACTCGCGTCAATTCAGAAATCGGATTATAAAAATGTCACTCGTCAAGCGCGATATTGACATTTTATCGGTTTATTATAGCTCTTCTTATAGCCCGCAAGGTTCTCACGATATCGCCCGCGATATCGCTTTACAAAGTGTTTTCATCATATCTTTGGAGCAAACGACTTCCTTCCGTCCTCTGATTAACATAATTCTTTGCAACGCGTTGCTCGCATTAATACGAGCGCATGTAGCGAGGCGATTGCACGTGCATCCGCGTGAAAGAAAAACATGACTTAAAAGAGAGATCAATATTCTTCGATTCATTCTTTACTCTGTCATAACGGATTAGCACCGTTTATTTCAATCAGCACGGATTGCAAGCAGTTTGTCAGATTGTAGATTTTATTCAGCATTATTTAATTGAATTTAATAATTATCCTATTTCTCATTATACCTTCTTCTCCCATCAAATTTCTTTTTAAATTTTATTTTTGTTATCAGGATATAGCCGATGTAACCGCCACTTAAATAATTTCTTATTAACGATCGCCATTTTCGTTTATCTACTCTTAATATACTTCGATAATAGCTTAATTATTATTTGACGCTTTACTCGAAGAATAATATAAATAATATATGTTTTCATGAATAATAATTCATGCAAACATGTTGTAGCGACGCAAAATTTCTCATGTACTCTTGACTGTACTCGCTGACATATTTATTCGCTCTCAGTCAATTTAACTATCATATCTGTCTTAAACAATCTTACCTGTCGATTATTTCGCGATAAAAAAAAAATAAAATAAAAGTTAACTGTAATAAAGTATTCCTCAACGTAATTCCGAAGCGATATCGGATATCCGTCCGATTCGTGGAATTCGCGTATATTATGTTACTTCGTAGCTCCTTCCTCCGGCTAGTCGGAAACATAACTCCACTCGTTAAGGCGATTTTCTAGCGCGCTGTGATTAAAACACACACAAAGCGGCCGCGTTGCGTTCTTTTACGAAGGCGTACGTAGGGGGCCGCCTAAAGAACGCTCTGCGCAAGTGGCTAATATGGTGGAAATTACTGACCGCCTCTCATAAATCGATGTAACCTGCGATTTGCATCGGCGAGGCGCACCGTGAAGCCTCATTATGTCTCGTGACATTAATATACGATAGTTGTTAAAGTCTCCGCTTCTGCAAGTCGTATATCGCTCTGATTTGCCGAGAGAGGCCTTCAAGGATCCTTATCACTCTCTGGGTTCGGATTACTTAAGGATCTCGTGAATCACACTTACTTTAGCGTTTAATATTACGTGTTTTATTCGAGAAAAAATACAATAGCATAGGAAAAATCATTAAAGAAATTAATCTTTTCATTCTATTTAATAATTCAATTTTTTTTTTTTGTTGGATATTTTACACAGAGATAGAAATCTATCGAATTAACATTACAAATACAACGAACTGCGAAACATGATTTATAAACATATAATTAACCAACTCCTAGACAATTATTAGCAGTTATAGTGATTATCTTTTATCTCTTTTGTCATTATTGTACACTTCGCGCTGCTACGCACTGAAAAAAATAAGCCATTAAATAGAAATATAATGTCTTAAATGTCGGTTTTAAAATTCTGGTTTAAAATAAACATAGCTATTTTGTCTTGTTAACTTTATTCTTCGTTAAAAATAATAAGATGTTAATATATATTTTTATTATTTTATTTTGATACATTTTTAATATTTATGTCCTAAACATTGGCTGTTGAATTTTCAAAATCAAATCAAAAGCGTATAATTAATATAACGCATAATTATTATGTTCTTAGATATTTTCGATTTCTGCATTAAAAGAATAAGATTTATATCAATATATGCGCATTTAATATTTAAGCCAGTCAGATGTCAATGTTTCGCGACACGTGTCGCGAAATAACTTACTTATATATCTTGTATAATATATAATAATGCAAAGAGGTGTTATTCGAAATACAGTCATCAACGGAAATTGGATGTAATTGCGCATCTCGCGGCGGTTAATTCACGCAGCCGCTTATAAAATCCGATCTTATCTCATTCATACGTCGCACGTAATGCGCGTCGCTTGTGATTTCCCTGATAAAGTTCACTTCTGTGTATAATAAAAAATTATATATATATATATATATATAATTTATAAATATAATTAAATACGTATATTTAAATACGTGTATGTATTTAAATATATATATATATATATTTATAAATATAATTAAATACAGTATATATATATATATATATATATATATATATATATATATATGCATGTATAAAATTTTTTTGGATGTACTTTATATTCCTTGAGCGTAGGCAATGAGTTGAATTTTATGCGTATTGACGATTCTTTCTGTCATATGGAAGATTTGGATCGATCGCGATACACAAATCGTGTCTCAGATATCGATATGGGTCAGCAGCATCATAGAAGGAGAAAGAAATATGTTTTGTTTTTCTGGATTCCTTCTCTCTTCCTAGCGAGCGATCTCGGCGGAATAGCCGCCGCCTCCCTCGGGCTCTATTACTTATGCAGTCTACGTTGCCTTGCGTTGCAACGCCGCTTGCTTACCCCTTCGTATATAACGTGTACTTTATTCTTTCCAGATGCGCCGATAGCTACTGGCGATCCGCTCGTTTAACAGCGTAACGGCGAACGGCGACGAGAGTCAGAGGCAGAGCGCGAGCTAAGAAAAAAGAGAGGAGGGCAGGGGTGGAAGCAAAAGGAAAGGAGGGTCGAGAAGGGGATGCGTAGGAATGTAACGCGACGAAAATACGCGTCTGGCTTCTACGGAGGGTGCTCTGCAACAGAGAGAAGAGAGAGGTGAGCAATATATTTTCTGTCTAAATATTATTCTGCCAATAATTGTCCGTCCGCGACTGCTAATCTCAAACGCAGACTTAATTCATTATCGATCGAATCTGTTCCGCGTATAATTATTTATTTACCGGTATTTAAAATGGAACTCGTAGAATCCGTCGTCCGCGGAAACATGCGGAGGCATGACGGATATGAGACTTGGCACGCGTCGCTCCTCAAAAAATGCGACGTAAAAGAGAGAGAGAGAGAGAGAGAGGGCGGCAAGGAACAGAATACAAAAAAATGTTAACGAAGTACATGACGACGACGATAAATGCGCTTTACGATAATTACAGAAGCAAATAAAAAATAGTACTTGAATTAGAAAATTTTAATATTTTAATAAGCTTTTTATCATTTTTCTCTATTATAGATTAGATTATATATATTATAAGATATAAATAAAATAGAGAGAAAAAGAAACTATATAGATTATATAAATAATTAATAAAATAAAATAACTTATTTATATATTATTTAAAATTTTATTTAAAATAAATATTTAGAATGTGTTTTTTTTTTATTAGAAACTCTAATAATTAATAGAATTAATTATCTTTTTTACCCTTACATAAAACATTTGAAATAATACAAGAAGAAATAATATTTGAAATATACACAATTAATGCGCACACACAAACTTGAAAAATTTTAAATATTATTTTGAATAAAAATCTTTTTATATATATAATAATATTTTTAAAATTATTATTTTAATTTCAATTTCAATGTTTTCAATAAATAATCATTTTTATTAAGAAAAAGAATTTGTATTTGAAATGCTTACTTACTACTCTGTAAAGAAGAACGTCGGGGAATTTAGGGGAATTAGGGCTCTCATGCTCATTATCCGACTGATGATCGATCGTCGAACGCAAAGTATCATCGATCAGAAGAGCCTGCCCTAAATGCCGGTTCCGATGACGCTTTATTGAAATAATTCCATCGCTTTCCTTCCCGCGCGCAACCTGCGGGACATTATAATAATAGCGTGTCGGCTCGATTACTGTAATTTGGGCCATGAATTTCGTTAGTAACGGTCACGTTAGCATGCTATCCTATTTACTTTTTTAAAGAGCATAGAAATTATATAAAACATAATGAGATAAGGGATCTTGGGAAAATGATCAAAAAGAGAGAGAGAGAGAGTATTAAATGGGAGAGTGGAAAGAGCAGAGATCGTGTCGAGAATAAATAAATAAATAATGTACATGGCAAAAGAAGAACGAACGCCGGAAATAGACAGATATATAGTATCAGAATACCTATAGCACTTTTAAATAATCATCAATTATTACTTTATCAATGGCACATGCACGGGATCGTGTCATAGATCAACGAGGATCCATCGCTTCTAGATATCTCGAACATGTTTCGTGTACCGAAATCCTTCTCTATCGAAGATAATACGCGACGAAGGTGCATCGCGAAGATTATAGAGACGAGTACTCTTGTTGACATGCGTTCGAAACCGGTTTATTTCGCATTCGCGACGTGTTCGTTCGAATCTCCGTCGACAGTGTTTGGCGATAACGAAGCGATTCTTGGGCAACGCGGACTATCGGGCGATTTACAAGTAAGGGCTGAGATCAAAAAGAGGGATCGCTCTCGCGGATCGGTAAAGGCACGGCGGTGGTATCTTATAGGTTTGCAAGGTGCGCGGGAGAGAGAGGTCGACCTGGCCGCAGGGCGGATCCGCCGTGCCGACCGCCGAACGCTCGTAAAGCGCTAAATCGAATGGCCGGAGGGAATCGTAAAGCGTGTCGCGGCTCCGCGCGGTAGTGTGTGTGGTAGCGAGAGATTAAATTTAACTTTTTACGATGAGAACCGCGGGAGACCTGAAAGAGCGAAAACCACGAGCCGCGTGTACGGAGACCATTTTTGAATCATCGGCGCGAACGAGATATCGAACACATAGTGGCGTATTTCAAATGTAAATTATTGAAAATTATCATTTTAAATCATGTTTCGTGTTTAAAGGCGACATTATTTCGAAACGTATATTTCTTTTTCCACAAGAATGATAGACTTGTTGTGAAGTAAAAGTGTAACCGTCTATTTATTTTTTATCTTAATTTAAATTACAAAGATATCTATTATTCTTTTGATAGCTTTTTTACAAGCGTAATAAAGACAAAAATTTTGAGAGAAATAAGATGATTACAAATTCAGATATTTTATTGCTCATATTATAATGAGAATTAAATGACTTAATTAATTAATAACAACAGATTATATAAATATAATTTCTATTTTATTTCATATAATATTTTGTTTACTTGTAGATCCTAGAAAAATCGATGTCGCGTAAAAGAATTGGCAGAAATCTATTTTTAAAGTCATAATTTATGCTAAAGAAATGTGATTGACCGCTTTATTTAATTTTGACAATACGCATGGCGAAATAATTATGTCTCTTATGATGATCGAAGGACGGTTCTCAATAACAAGTGCTCTTTTTATTTGCGCAAAATTTTCGACAGGATCATGGAGAATCTTCAAGGATCTTGAAAGATTCTAGGTTCAACGTATTTATGATGTAATGTTTAAATTACGAAAGAACACTGCCCGCGCTTGATACGGATGGTGTCTCTCACGTCAAACTTGGAGAGGGAAATGTAGATAAATCGATAAGCCTTTTTATTAACTGTATGACCGGACATAAATATTTATACCGCGATAACGAGTTACACGCAGAGATTTACTAGATCGTTATAGTTTAAGGGCAAGGCTATAATAGAATAGTGCTCTCGAAATATATTATTCACCTGAATATATAAAAAAAAACGAAATTAATTTATATGAAATTGGGTCAATTAGGTATAAATAAGTAATATATGCAGCATTGTCCCAAAAAACAGACTAAATTATTCTGTCTATCTACATTGTATCGTCTGGCATGCTTCCTTGCACCATATAATACGTCGCACCGCACAATAAAATCGAAATGGCCGAGTCGCTGGAATTTAGAATTCTTGCTCAATTTCATTTACGATTCGAGAATACATCGCCGAGAACACACATCCGAGAAACCGTCGTCGTTCCCCACCACGTCGTCGTTCGCGGACTCTTAACGATGATTAATTCGAACGGGAGGGTGAGCAGCGTGACGTCACGCGCCCATTACACCACCGAGAAGCACGCTGCTATATTTTGACATCGCGCGGTATACATATTTCAGGATGGAAACACGCGGTAGCTTGAAACGCCACGATTTACTCGAAATGACGGACAGAAGAATCCTCCCCCTCTCGGTGTTGTACTTTTATTTGCAACGAGCTTGCGAAGCAGTCGCAGCTGCAACTCGCGCGCGCGCGATCGTATTTCGGGATGGAAATAAGCTCGTAACCTTCGGATTCTCGCGGTGCAACGCGCGTAAATATCTAAGCAACCTAAGAACTATTATGCGTCTCGGATAATCGCCAACGAGGACCGGATGCACCGAGCGATTTTTCGATTTGACACATTACGCGCATTTCGATCGTAAGTAAATCCAAAAATCTTTTTACCTAGAATTTTATGTCTCCGAGCACGACATCCGTCTTTTCAATGTTCATCGTTAAATCAGCAATCAGTGTCGTGCAATAAAGTCGTCAACGTGCTTAAGATAATGATTAAAAATCGTTTTTCTCCCTCCCCCTCCCCCTGCCCCCGTGCGGTCGTAAAGACGCTTCCCGCCGTGACGGTGGTCGCTTTAAAAGGTTCACGCCGCTATTCGTAACACGTTGCGATCGTACGTAATACGCGCGCGTCCCATCACCGGATGCGATCGGTCCCACTGCCGGAAGCGATGCGCCTTTCTATCGTTCGCGCGCGCGCGCGCGTGCCCGGCGTGCGTTATTTGGCAACGGTAGCGTGGCTAGAAGCAACTCTTGCTAATCTCTTACCTTGCTTCGTAATATCGCTTCTGAAAATGCGCGCGAATTTTGATATAAATTAAAAATATTTATTATTTATTAAAAAATATTGAGAAATAGTTTTTTGCTTTAACTCTAAATAAATATATCGCGAATGCAAGGCAATTTCAAATATAATTTTGACATTCCATAATCGCGCGATTAAAACGCGGAATCGAGAGTCGAGACGAATATGCAATTTCGCATGCGAACGGGCGCGTATTTATTCCACCGAGAAATGACGTCACACACATCCACGCATAGAGAGAATGTCGTGTGATGCGTAAAAGCGAGAAAGCCACGAAGCGCGAGGAACATAGCCGATGTAATAATTTTCCGAACGATCGTCGGGATGAAGAAATAATTGTACGGGTGCAGACTTCTTCTTAAAAAAAAAAAATCACGTCGTTAGAAAATTGATTTTTTACGCTAGGTTTTCTCATTAGTAATCATTAGGGATCGTCTGCGACTTATACCGTGAACTAATTACAGGTGTCGAGCTGATTAACCGACGTTGTCACGATCGCGCCTTTTATGCCGTGCGCGCGTCCACGGCCCGTCGTCCGTCCGCTAATGTCTTGTCTAATGGCGAACGAGTAACAGTATTTTTGTTTTCCTAACCACCAGCCCCTGGTGACGTCCGTCGAAACGAGGAGGTAAACAGTTACGCGACCTATGAAGAGAGAGCTCAGCGGGATGCATCGCGCGAGTGATAATAAGGATGGCGACGGGGAAGCCGCGGACGTGGCGTGCATCGAGCGAGAAATGCAAGCATCGCCGGCTCGGTGAGTCGCATGCATCTTTATGAATTGCATGACCGATTTCGCTTATATTTATTTGCAAATATTAATATTCTGGATTGTGAGATAAATTTTCTATCGCGTGCCAGAGGCCGGAACGACCGCGTTACCATATCTAATGACGGAATTACCTTCCGAACTATTTCGATATTTTTTATAATTACGTAACAATCGACGGCAGATTATATTCAAATCCAAAACATTATCGCCGCGCGCGCTTTCGATTCTTGATAAAGTAAAATCCGTAACGCGCTCTGGATACACCCGGTAGTGGTCAATGAAAAGTCGCCCGGGATTACACGGGAGTGCCCACAATGGCTGCATTATAGTTATTGCCGTTAGTACGGACACTGATGACAGCATCATTACCGTGATTGCCAGTTAACATAATGACCGTCGCTGAGCTAGCGTCTACGACCAGCGACACGTATGTACCCGGGGCTTTCTGGACACGAGGTCGACGACCCTTGACCCCGTACTGGCTGGATACGAGCGTTTCCTGAAATGGAGAAACAATTGGCAATCGGCGCGCACCCGAACGCGCGCCGCTTGATCGCATTAGAGAGAATAGAATAATGTCAGCGAGGCTTCAAGTGTCGCGCGCTTCTCGCAGAGATATACCATCGATGCTCTCAACGAGAGATATATCGTCCATAGAATTATGGGATTTTATTCGCGCGTATCAAAATATCACATAAAGTATCATAATATTTTACACGATTCTTTTTTTTATCCCTTTAGCCTCTAAACGCATATCTTTCAATGTTTGCAGTTTATATCGGGTGCTCTCTCGCGATTATATATTCCGCTAGAATACATATATTACAGCGCGATACAAGAATTATATCCAGAGGAAGCATTATTTACCGGTAAATTGCGAGGATACGCGCTGTTAATAATAATTATGATATAATCTACGGTGGCCAATCGATAAGCGATATCGATAAAAGCGTAAAATTTATAATCGTGCTCACCTCGACGTCGCGTCGATGATGCATAATTACACGTTTGCGTAATCTCGCGCTATTCATCTGACACAATCTGTGCTTTCGTGTAAAAATTATTCCTCAGCCTTTACCCCGAGCATCGGGGGGGGGGGTAGAAGGGCTGTTGCGAAAGGAGGTTAGACGATGGGTATATCTCTCCATGACGTAACCGGTGTTAACGAGCGAAACGGTTTTGTGCCTGGCCACGAGAGATATTCGCGAGAGCGCAAATTGAACGATGGGAGGGGGAGGGGCCCGCGCGCACTCGAGATAAATAAATGCCGTTGGGGGGAGAGATGGAAGATGCGGGTATCGTGGAAATCAGAACTGCCGCTCGAATAAATTTGTAGGAGTCTTTATGTATATAATTCTTTTCTCCTCCACCGCGTACCCCTCGTCGCTCGACAATTCGACGAAAGAGAAATCGCGCGCTTAAATTGGAAGTTTGAACGAGACGCGATCAGTTTTATTTACGGATTAATATATAAAATTTTTGATTGATAAAAATTTAAGCGGGAATACGTATTATTTGTCGAAGGTTTGCGAGCAGCTGTTTACGTAGCAGCTTAACGACTTAATGTCTCGAAACAAATTTGTCCGCCGGGGGGGTCTCGCGTTGTCGATGTCGCGTTTAACCAGGCCGTGCTTTTTCTGGCCTGGCCGATTATCGTTTACAGTCTGACGTTTACATTCGCCCGTCGGCGATATACACGTGGTCACTGTTTCGCGCGTGCCGCAATATAAACGCGCTGTCAATGCAAATAAGTCGAGTCTATCGTTCCTGGACGAAGGGCCGATCGAGTGGTCGACCTTCCTTCCATTTGAAAGGATCAATAAGAGGTTGAAGTATCTTGTACTACAGTGTGCTGTGAAAGCAATTCTTGGATTATAAAGTCCTCTTTGTCGTATTTAATATCGATGTAATTATTTAAATAAAATAAGTATCGATGACGATAATAAAAAAATATTTTAATTGCAAAATTGTAACTTTTTAAGGAGAATTTATTTGTGTAAGGCTAATTCTTCTTCCTAAAAACGTTTCGTTTCATCAATTACACTAGAAACACGATATTAAATAAATTGCATTGATTAGAATTAAGATACTTTTTAGATTATTGATGAAATAATATAAAAAAAAATAGTAACTAAAATGTACAGTTAAAATACAATTTTCATCGATATATTATAGTGTACTTGTGTACACTGTACATCTCGGGGATGGCGAAATAATCATCTGACACGTTTATAAATTTGCGATACGCTAACGATAATGACACTCGCTACAAACTCTGCGACAAAATGCAGGCTCCTGCTTTTTGCGCATTCGTGGCACGCTACACTTTCTTAACGCGTCCCCAGTAAGAAACTCAACTTCTCCCCCTTTCCTTTCAACCCTTCCTCTTTCTTTTTTTCTCACGCGAGAACGAAACACACCAGCGTGTAACGGAGCGCGCTCCAAAAATACCGTCGCGCCGGAATATGAAACCAGAAGTAACCAGTGGCAAGGGCCCGGGCTCGGCATCTGGCACGGCCGACAAAATATAATAACATAGCACGCGTGCGCATACACATACGCACACACGCAAAAACTACGCTACGTACGTACAAGCACGCACGTATGTACGCGCACGCACGGATAAGCCGCCGCTCCTGGATAATCTCGTGGACCGCACGTGCGATCTCTCCGCAACGTCAGTTTGATTCTCTTTGACAATTCTTTTTAAAACTTGTATGACGTTCGAAAAAATTATTTTATTTTAGCGGCAAGTTGTGGGAAATGTACTCGTTTTTAGGGATTTCCTTTTAATTCGCTTAAAAAGTAATTTTTGCCTTCTTTTCAGATTTTCATTCGAATTTCATTACCGAGATATATATTTATTCGTCATTGAAATTAAGATCGGATTTCGCGCTTAATTTACATACAAACGTTGGAAATGTAAACGTTCTATTCTGGACGCGAACGAATCTGTGCGTTCCGCGAGCCGATTCGACGTGCTCGTCTGGCGTGTTCACACTTCCGGGGTGTTGCCGAAGGATATCGCCTTCCATCCCGGCACTTTTTTATCTTTCTCGTGACACACGCGCAACACCTACGGGAAGAATCGTGCTTCCGGGCGAGAGAGAACGTGACGCGTTTCCGCAGCCCGAGTCCCGACTCCGAGAAGGCCCGCCGAGGATCCGATGCGGATAAAGTGCGACGACGATATGATCCTAGCTGAAAATAGACGACGCGGATAAACGCGTTTCGATCGCGCTACTCGTTTTTGCTAATTCAGAATTAGTAATGGAACGAGGGAGAAAAAACCTCCCTTCAGCGCTTTCCGATATCTAATTTATGATACGCGAGGCACATTTCTCCGCGCTTGCACAATTTATTATCCCGCCAATGGCAGACATTATCCGCACTAAGTAGCAGCTGCTGCTAAACTTGCACGTAGGTCGCCGTCATTGAAAATAAAACACGACTTCGGATGATTTTCGCCCGACGAAAGAGACCAGCACAAAAGTGGCCGGCTCGTAAAATCTCGTTTCCTCGACGCTATTTTATCGCTAATTGCTAGGAAATCCGCTTGCAGGGTAAAAAGTTCGGCTCGTTCGAAGCTGCAAAGCAACGAGATCAGAAAACGACGGTGATTCGCTCGCTCGCGCATTGTTGCGTCGGCTATTCGCTTCGCAAAAATCGTCCAAGCTAACTGTAAATTAATGAGATCTCGAGATCCTTAACGCGAATTCCACGATATTAATGAGCAAGACGAAATACACGTGTGTTGGTAAATTCTTCTCGCGAACGTGCGATTTCCTCCAAGTCATATAGCGACAGCAATGCTTCGCTTGAGCGATTCAGCGATCATCGTAGCAACAGATCAGCGCGCTATCAATCGCTCGCGGATCCTCGGTGATCCTCGTGATTGTCTAGTGTCTAGTAAGATCTTGCATTGTGGCCACAGTAATCCAGATTTGAATCCTACTTACGGTAATATTCTAAATGCATCTTCCGCGAGAGGATTCCTTTATTATTATTATTATTATTTTTTTTTATATATAAGAAAAAACGGAGAATTTTTCAAAAGAAATATCTAATCTTAGAATATCTAATCTTTTAATGATAACTTATTTAAAGCTTACTAAGATGGAGAAAATACTGCGCTATGATTTATCATTTAAAAGATATATTTCGTGGATAATAGAGCAATGCTTATGTACTTTAATATTTTCAAGCTACAACGCATTTATTTTCCGTATAATTGGATGCGCATGTTAGTCATCGCTGGAATAATTTCTCAATGTTTTAATTTGAAGGAAACAGAAACAGGCACGCATATATATTATCGCGATTCGAATAACGCTGCATTATCTACGTTTGGTGCGCGATAAATCACATTGAATCTGATAGTTGCTCTTCATGCATTGCAGCTAATCTTTTCAAGTTTTTTTTTTTTTTTTTCAAAGTCGTCAACAATTCTACGATATTTGCTTTCTCATGGACGGAAACAAATTGAACGTCTTAGACATAAATTTTTTTGCACAACCGATAGTTTCTACGCTTATATGCAATGAAGATTCAGATTGAAGATCGAAATTTGACAAGATTAAAGTTTGACAAGATTGAAATTTGACAAGAATGAAATGTGGCAAGATTAAAATTTAACAAGATTGAAATTTGATTGACCGGGACAAAGAAACTTCAATTCCTTTTGTTCTGCCAAATTTCAATCTTCAATCCAAATTTTAATTTTTAATCTTCAATGTACGATATAGGTTTTACATGGAATTGTATATATATATATATATATATATATATATATTTGATTCATTACGTCAAAGAATGTGTGTCGCATATTTATTTCAACTTCATTAATGACAAAAATGTATGCGATTCGATATGTGCTGTGAAACGTAAGCTAATTGATAAAATTAAAATTTGCAAGATAAAAATTATATACCGTAATATGTGCAACATATTAATTAAGATATTAAGAGAAACATCGAATTTTTCGTTTTAGCTCGCAAATTCGCGCCACCGATAAAACATTATTCAGTCTAGTCAAATATTATGTTTCTCCTGAAACGCGTCGCGACGCTCGTGCCACATTTGAAAAGGAACTCGAACAAGCTCTCCTCGATCGGCTCCTTCGTATACGCGCGCATATAATACGGGCATTAAGGTATGTTTCTCTTGGCAGAACTCCACTGTTCTTGCTCTCGCCGCTAACATGCTTTATTATCTCGTAGAATTTGATTTTCAGTCTCGCCGCGCCGCTCCGTGCCAAGATATTCTTGCGGCCCCTTTTTGCGCACTTTGTTACGATCGAAGTTGCAATGATCGATGGTATAGATAAATCGATCGCGCGATCATAAGACTCACTCTTTCGATCACTTATCTGTCACGCGAGATAGGGATATTTTCGAGAAAGCGAGAATCTTATCTGTTGCCCAAGCCATCTTTACAAACATACACCGTGCCTTTGGCAGAAGTCTCGATTTAAATTATTGTATTTTCTACATAAGCTATATCTCATCCGTTTATAAATTTTATGGCTAGGATAATTTAAAAAAAAAAACTTGTAAAATTTTTCTAAAATTTAAGTAATCAGAAAAGTTTCTTCGTAACGATCCAATAAAGTTGTTAGAATTTATTTGTGTCAATATATAGATGCGAAAAAGAGAGACAGTTTTATATTCTCGTGAATCTGTAATCGAAGACAGCCTTCAAAACGAACAAGAAAAATCGAAGCGATAAATGTCGGCGATGAAAGTTGATTGCCGCCCGATCTTTGAATGACTTTGAGTTATCGGTCGTGTAAAATGCCCAGAAAGTTACTAAAATTTTTAACTTTTACGTTACACTTCAAATAAACAAACAAACAAACAAACAAAAAAAAATGAAGTTGCAAGATGCTAATAATAATTAATGAAGCGTGTGTAAATTAATTTCGCGCATAATGACGTTCACGTTGCTCGAATAAATGCACCATCTTGCGTAAAGTGCTGCGAGGAGCGGCATATTTCCAACAGTGTATTTCCCGTAATTATGTTAACAACGCTTCCTACGAAGACCGTCGTGCATATATGAGCTTGGTGATCTAATTATAAAATCAACGAGGGGGATGCAAGCGAAAGAGACATAGAGAGAAAGAGAGAGAAAGCGATTCGAGGAGGGCTCGGATTTATTGGCTCGTGCCTACTAAATCGTTAGACCGCTTTAATGACCGCAGGAACGCTCTCTTTATCAGCGTCTATAAATTTTATCAGTGGAGATGCCTGTCGTTTACCATATCCATAGCTGAAGAAGGATCGGCACGAGGAATGCAACTGGACGGATCATCAATATCGAGTCGTACAGGGTGTTTCCGATTTAGAAAGAAAAAAAAAAAGGGAAAAATGTTTTGATGAATTTATAGTTTGTTTTATGAATGCTGTTTGGAATGTAGTATAAACTCCGATAAAAACTCGTTGTTTTTACATTACGTGACGAGAGGTTCTAATGAAGAGAGCATCGTGTAGTTGAAACGAGGTTGAAATTGAAACATTAAGAAGGCAAGTGCCATAGTTACGGGCGCACATTTTCCATTTTACGATTCGCTAACAGCTTTAGAGCGTCGATAAGCCGGGATTGCTATTTACGTGACGCGTTTTTTTTACCAGAAAGAGACAGAACAATTAGCAACAC
Source organism: Cataglyphis hispanica (assembly GCF_021464435.1). NCBI lineage: Eukaryota > Metazoa > Arthropoda > Insecta > Hymenoptera > Formicidae > Cataglyphis > Cataglyphis hispanica. Next base: position 3,893,839 of record NC_065974.1, read on the forward strand.
TACTATACGACGCGATTTTTTTTCTCTTTATTATCACGGTGGATAATTAGAGACGTAATACGGAATGCACTTAAGCTTGATTTATCTGTGATGCATATTGCGCCATTTATCAGTGTTCTTTTTCCACGAATAAATTACTGCATCGAGCCGGTCTTCGAGATCGTTGCATCTTTGACAGCGCGATATCGTTTATGACTCAATCAGCGTTCTCAAGTTTTTAAATCAAGTTTACACTCCTCGTAAGAAAAAAAAAAAAAAACTTACAGTGCTCTAATCAAGTATCAGACAATTTGTATTTTATTTGAGAGATCAATTTTAGCAAATTGCGAGTAAAAGATTTATGTGACAGTTTCACTGAATAGATAAACTGTACTGATTATTCTTTGTCGTCGCAAAAAGATACAATAGTATATATTATTTTTATAATGGAAAAGTAGCACAGCTGGTTTAATTTTATAACGCAATTCTTAATTAAGAGGTTATATATTTGTAAAAGGATTTGACAGATCTAAAATTAGATTGAAATTAAACAAATTTTTATTATGAGTATTAAATTGTGTTTTATTAAAAAATGAAAATATATGTCTTGTAAAGTAATCTTTTGAAAATATTTCACCAAAGTTTCAATAAAAAATATCAAAAATTGATATTTTCTAGCAATATTATTTTCCTGAAAGATAAGGTTTGTAATAACGATACCAAAGATATCTCTACCCCTTCTCATTTGAAACAAAAAACAAAAATTTTCCGTTAAACTGAATGAATAAAACTAGTGCTTGTCATAGGATATTCTCGATTTATGGCTTAGTTATTTTTTATAAATAAAGACCTATTTTTAGGTCAAAAACCACATTTTTCACTATGAACCGCTGCCATTTTTTGAAAAATTAATATTTTCAAAATCAGCTATGACAAGCAATAGTTTTATTCATCTAATTTGAAGGAAAATTTTTGTTTTTTATCGCAAACACCATTTTTAAAAACACCGTTCGGGAAAATAGTTGCAAATTGATAGGATATCAATTTTTGATAGTTCTAATTAAAATTTTGGAAAGATATTTTCAAAAAATTATTCTACAAAATATGTATTTTCATTTTTTAATAAAACAATTTTACCCAAAATAAAAATTTGTTAATTTCGATATAGTTTTAGGTTTGTCAAACGTATGTAATCCCTTAATTTATGACTTTATATATTTATGATCGATTCTTTCGACTTGGAATCGATACTTTTTGGGGAAAAATTCCTATATATCTCGCGCGTGGATCGAAATTTAAGGACCGCAGGTACGCAATAAATTCATCGGTGGGAAAAACGTCTGTCAACGAGACAAATATCCGCCGTATAAATATTACTTTTTGCCGCGGGAGAGGGGAGGGAAGGATTCACGGTGACGTACCACTCTCGCGCGCGTTGGCGGTATCCTTTTCGTTTCTTTTTTTATTTCCGTACATCTAGGAGCGACACACGAGGGTCCGCGCATCGCGCCATAGAATCTGAAGAAGGAACCGGATGCATCTGCAGGGATGCAGCCGCATAAAAGATTCATTTCTTCCTCGACTCTACGTCGCCGTGGCGAAAAGTCGTCTTAAACAGACGACAAGTGCCGACGAGATACCAGCGAAGAGAGTCAAGAGAGAAAATGATCGGGCAGAGATCGAAATAAAGATAACGTGAACAATTATTGCTAGAAAATAAATTCAATCTCGAGAATTTAATTTTATTTTTGCATATTTTTTATAGACGTCATTAAAAAAATTAACTCGACTTTCGATATACGAAAATCTTCGTCACATCTCGAGCGAGAAACGCGCAAAACTCAGACGAGCGTAATTATTCGTAATTATTCCGTCATGAATCAACGACGGCGCATGCCGGACGATGATGCCGGTTATTATTGCGCATTAAAATGTAAACCACATGCAGCAGGTTCTCCTAGAGATTCGTGCATAGCAGTTCTCATTATCGCATTGATTGGAATCGCGTATTAATAGGAACACGTCGCGACTTCCATCAATTTTCCTCCGCTTGAAAACTAACTTTACCTAATCACGTAAACTTAGTCTTGTGTAATCATCTTGACGCTCCATTATCAGCCTTATCGTTAATCGATTGCTATATTGAAAACTACCAACGTCAATCGAGAATTTTATCTGTTAAAAAAGAGAGAAATTCTGCGAATATCTTCAAAACGATCTCTTCAAAACGAAAGAGGCATGTACATACACGGTGAAATTATCGGCCAGCATCACGCGCTTAATTAAATCGTTCGAGTGAAGTCAATGAGCGGAAGAGAGAAGCCGGGCTTGTTAGCGGATAAATTCAAGCAGTCGATGCAGATCGACCGATTTTAAAATGTTACGGTTCAAAATCTTCCAACGGATTCGATTAAAGCGCGAATCCATGCTGATCCTTATTAATACCGTACTGTTTCTCGGTAAACATCGAATGCGTCGATTACGATGGGATGATAATTTTTGTCGCGATGATTTTATTTGAAAGAAATCGCGTTTTTTCGTCATTTTTCTATTTTTTTTTCCTACACAAGGCTTTTAATGAAATTCTTAAACTCATTATTGGATGAATAAAATGGAATCATTTTATTTAAAAAATTATATTCCTATCTTCCTGTGCGAAAAGGATCGAGATCTCGAATTTACTTATTAATCCTGACCCAACCGAGTGTAATTTTACTTGCTAAGATAATGTGGATAAATTGAATCAATAGCGGACAAAATTGAAAGTCATACACCGATATCTTTTTATACGATAATATAGTGTGAGACGAGGGCATGTAAATGGTGTTATCACGATGGAACTGTAACGCTGTTGATGATTCAGTTCGAAGATCTCACGGCACGTAGGCGAGTAGAGGGGACGTCGATTAATAAATTTAATCTTTAGCAATATTTATAATTTTAAAGCATGCATAAATAATGATAAGAATTGCCGTATGCGAGTAATTACTTTCGATAAAATAAAAATGCGATAGGATCTGCATGGTTCGAAAGTAACAAGTTTACTCGGCTGACAGATTCTTTGTTGCAATTTACCGCCGTCAGCTTCTGACGCGCAGTTCCTTCATATATATATATCGCAAAGATATCTGTCATTTTGTTTACATTTGCGGAAAACAAGTTGGTGACGCATCCGCTCGATTATTGAAAACAGAAAGGCGTCGCTAGACTTTTAATTTAAGAATCTTTTGAATAAAAGATAGTTTTTCTTTAATAAAAATTGCAAAAGAGGATACAGAGAGTACTTAAAAATAATACTATAAAATCCAGGCACAAATCACGTGTCTCCGGAAACATTGGACTGGGCGCATCTTAATTTCGCTCTGATGGCGGCGCGAGCATCGTCTTCGTTACGCGACAATGAGTTTCAATTGAAATGCCGAGTTAATAAAATGCGATTAAATATCGTGCAGCTGTATGGAGGTTCCGACAAAGAGACGCGAGTAGAAATAGAAAACAATTGTCGCAATTAGATGTCGCGATTGCGCGTCGATTGTTGGGTTGAGTCACGCGAAGGTCACGCGAACTCTTCGATCTCATCGAGCCTCCATTCGAAATCGTCCATGTCGAAATGATCGCTCGATTGTTCTCCCAGATCGGTACTGTTCTCGATATTGCTATTAGGAACCAAACGAACCACAAAGTTGCTTCTCCAGTAGCGTCTCCATCGATGACCGTGCAATCTGTAATGAGAGAAGTGTTGCATCCTACATAATGTGCATAATTTCATTATTAACGCCAATGTTTACACGTTCGTCCCTCTAATGAAGCGCGGCTAGAATTGCTCTCTAATCATTCATTCGATAATCAACATTATCTCGAGAAACGCGTACTCTCGTCTCAACATTAATAATCACATAATCGCGCCTTTTGCGCGTAATATCTTAATGAACTCATTTTCCATTACGACAGCATTTTCATCCGCGCACGAGCTGATTTGAGTTGAGCGTACCTTCCTAACGTAATTATCCATCGCCAATAAGCTATCAGCGTCAATAAGCAGGTTGGTAACATGGCGACTATCATCCACGGTATCTCGTAAAAGCCGTTTCGCAGCAATGTCTTGAAGGCCAAAGCGCATATGTAGCAGGAAAAGGCAGCCACAGGCGTGGTCATCGCCAAGTACCCGATATCGAGCAACATCTTGAAAGAGCATTAAATAACAAGATGAAATATCGGGATAATTAAAAGTCTGATTATAATACATTGCGATATTCCATAAGATCTTGTAGGTCAGCTTGTAACGTGATTTCAATTTTACATGATATACGCATCGTATGTGTCGATATGACGATAATACGTTCGCGTATATTTTATAACTTTACGATATCTTTTACGATATATTACTTTCATGATTTAAAAATGAATAATGAAGTATATCTGATATATATATATAATAATATTTACATTGCGCGTGTCAAATCCGGTTTTTGAGTTTACAAGCGGCATGAAAGAGGAGGTTTAAGGCGTAAATCAACTCACCTGCCGAGTAGCTATTACGGTGTGGAACCATATCACGACGCTTCGAAGAAGATTGTAACGACGTACCCTCTTGGTCGCGTACCTGTAACCGCAGAGTTCGCATCTCGCGCGACCGGATTCGGTCAGCCATCTCTCGAGGCACTCGGCATGCACTAGAGCTACTGTACCTCGGCATCTGTCGTGTCGTTTAAAAAAAAAAATATCACCATGAACACCGAAAGAAAGAGATACTTTTTTAAGATATTTTTCTCGAGATACGAAAAATCATGTTTGAATAACGCGCCATCTCTCTTATTTATTATTTTTAATTATTTATTATATTATTTTTAATTTTGAACAAAAAGTTTCTTATAAACAGGAGTCAAAAAATTCTTCCTTAAAAAACTAGCATCCAAAAATCTCTAAAATCATGGTTATTTTATACATTTTTACAAATATCAAGGAAAGTACGTGGTTTTAATAAAAATTTTTAACAAAAATTGTAGAGAATTAAATTATCTTTTAAATAAGATCAAAATGATTATATTAAGTTCCAGAGAGATTTTAAGACAATCAGTGTCAAATGTACAAAAAAGTGTTTCATCCTTCTACGGTGATTGATTTTAAATAATCAATGCAGAAATATTTTTCGACTTATGTTTATATGAAACTTTTCAAAATTAAAATTCTTTTAAAATCTCAAAGACTGGTCGGAACGTTTGGGCCCACCCTATATAATCGATAGCCTGTGTCATTGATTTGAGAAAGTTTATGGCTCGAGATTGTTTCTTTGAATAAGTTATTCGCATATATGGTTCATGAAGGTCAGAGATCTCTAAAGCTCTGTTGGTAGAATAATATTTAGCTTTCTATAATAAGCCATGAACTCACTTGCAAGCTGAGATCAAAGGACCGAGATGGGTCAAGTTTGACGGTGTCGATGTGCGATCAATCTGAATTTCCAAGTCGCACGACGAATGATTTTCCGCGATTGGGACATGTCCGCCCATATGACAGATCCTACAAATATCGCTGGAGGCAACGCACGCATCTAAAATTATTTTATCCGCATATTATAAACGGAATCCTATTATTTCGGAATTACTTCATATATTAGTAGACACAGTGTCAACATTTCATTATGAATTGTAACATAATTATTTTTTCTAAAAACAGAGATAATTTGATATGAAATATCACCGTTTTTATCTTGTGTTTTCGTATCGAGAGATTTCTCATTTTTTTCATCTGTTTCGGAATTAGATGCCACGATATCTAATGTACGGTTTGTTTTGAGTGTTTCTCGGAACTCTTCATTGATGGAAATTCTCGAGATTACTTCCACGACAGATTTATCAAGTTCGTTTCCTGCTAGGAGATATTAATGTATGTATCGAATATTACGTGCAACTTTCATTTTGAAAATGAGACTTCGATATATAAGGTTCATTGGACACAAATTTGAAAAAAAAATTTTTATTAAAATAGATTAAAATTACTCTTTAATAAATTCAGAGATTATACGTTAACCTAAATATATTAACCTTGAAAATATCAGATGTTTGTTCGATAAAAAGAGTGACGCTAACCTATGTCGTTCGTACGTCCGCTGCCATTTTCAAATTCTTCATCCTCGACGTGTGACATCAAAAATGTTTTACGCGCATTTTGGTATACGCGCTTGCAGATAAAATTGAAAATTTTTCTTCAAAACAACCTATCGGCGATCTCCCCGCGATAGACAGATGCGATCTCATCTGTCATGCTATCAAGTCATATCGGCGCAATCGATTCTTTTTTAAGCAATCGATTACTACATCAAATCAATTACATCGAAGTTCTAAAAAACGGATATCAACTTTATAAATGTATGAATGCGTTATAGAAATATATTTATATATAAATATAAAATATATTTATATATGAAATATATAAAATGTTTATATAATATATTTAATAATATATAAATATATATTAATATATATATAATATATATATATATATAATATATATATATAATATATATATATATATATATATATATATATATATATATATTAATATATAAATATATATTTATATTTATATATTTGAAATACTTTATATATATGAAATATTTTATATATTTATATATTTTCTGTTTATGACATGTGTTAACTGAAAAAAATGTGACGAAATAAATTAAATTTAACTTGATTAAATAATATTGCAAGTTTCTTGAAAACGCTATAGGCAATAAAATTTTGCCCTGCAAGTTTGCAAGCAATCGCCACATTACAAGATGTATAGCGATGTAGTGATGAGCTTCCATGTTCAAGGCGATACGAAATTTCATGGTAGTCAGCTTTATTCATTGAAAACAACAGCGTGCAGCTAACTATCCCGGAGGGAAGGCGCAAGGTGCGCTTGCATCCTTATCAGACATTCTTATCGTCTCGCATTCCTTGCAACCGCACTGAAACGGCTTATCTTTTCGCACGCCACTCACGCGAGATTAAATGTTGCCGGACACACTTTGCGTTCATCCTTATTTTTCATACGTGTTTAAATTTTTTTTTTTTTTTTTTGTAATCGTGAAAGGCGCGATAGTTTAGCAACGCTGAATAAAATAATCTCGTTTTTAATAACGAGATTCGCTCGCACATTCACTCCGTTTCTTTTGATGAAGCAAATGCAAAATTGTGTGATATCACAATGACAGATAGCTGCGAATATCAAAATAAATTGAAACGCTCGATATAAGACGTGAGAGAGACATGGAAGCTTATTAATGATTTAGGGCCCTTCTCAGTTCACTGGGAATTTTCTCCGCGGGAAGAAAAGCGGCCGGAAATGCGCGTATCCGATCCACGACGTATATCCACGGGAAGCTTGATCAGACACAACCACCGGCACAGTTTCATTCGCCCAACGAAACCGATCTCGTGTTTTTGGCCGCGGACACGTTCGTCGTGGGCGGAGATTTCGACGCCGGCCGAGAGAGAGAGAGAGAGTGGACCGGCGGATTATTCTTTTTTTAATACTTCCGCGGTCGCGCTCGCGCGCAAGCGGGATATTTCGGAATCGGTTTCCGGTACCACGCGAAATATATAAATCCGGCCTGTATATACGCGTCACGGGGGGACTGGACTGTGATTATTATTAGCGGCGAGTCGGCCACTTTTCGGAACTTGCGTTTTGCGGATATCCGTTGACCTGGCGAATTAAGAGAAGAGATCTCTCGTGCTACTCTACCTGGCAAGTTCTCGCGGAAGAATGACCGCAAAGAGAAGAAGGGGGACATATCGTATCTTATATGTGAGTAGATTTAGTATATCCTTTAATTTAAATATACTCCTCTCGGCGATAATTTTAGCACTGTAGGAATTATATAGATTTACCACCGGAAATATCGAGGTATAACGAAGAAAAAAAAAAAGTGAAAGTGTGACAAGTTATTTAAAAACATATTAATTATTTAATAGAATTATATACTATGTTTGATATGTATATATTATTGGGCAGATTATGAGAATATCGTGATTATTAAGAATACGCATCAAGAATGCCGATTGAGCGGATTGAATGAATCGGACTCGGATGCTCGACTCGAAGGAAGTCGAAAACGTTGGTGATGAGATAGCGGTTGGCAGGTGCCAAGTCTATCTCGTTTATTTCTTCCGTTAATTTTCACCTCTCACTTTCTCTCTCCTCGTCGTTCTATCGCTTCGTCTATCTATCTCTCTCTCTCTCTCTCTCGCGTATGCGGAGGAAACGTCAAGTCCGTGGAGTCGCTTCTCCATGGCTGCTATTTCTGCCAGGTGGCCGATGCCCGAGCCTAACCGACCGTCCGTCCGCCATTTTCCCACTCGACGTTTTTGGTTCAAGATTAATTAAACGCGTCTGGAAATAGTTGCGGTCGTCAGAGGGTCCGCGAACGGGGCGCGGAAACGAAGAGGGGGCGGGGAGGGGGAGACGGGGAACAGGCGAAGGGGGTCCGCAGCGCGGTAGTGGACTCCACGCACGGTTGGATATCCGCGGCGCGCGATGTTAATCTTCTCTCCTGCCAGGAACCAACGAGAGCAAATAATTTACTTAGGTCGCGATCGGGACCCCGTGAGAAATTCCATCGCACATTTTTATGTCTTATTTAGCTGCGGTAATTTATTGTCAATTATCTGTTGCTTGAATCTAAACGGGGCAATGTATACAGGAAGGCTGTGTTTTAAATGTAAATCTTGAAAATTGATGATGGAGATATTATAGAGATAAGCAAGCGTTTAAAGAAATCCAGGTACGATGGTTAAGCAATATTTATTTTATACATTTTTATATCGTAATTCGCTATTGAATACGATATCTACGCATTGATCGAATTCAATGTCTCTGTCTTTTTGATCGCGTCTTTTCGAAGTCGCAACAGCGGCTTGAGGATAAACGAGAGTGTCGCAGAATGAAAGTGACGGGGCCTCCTTTAGACGAGCCGGGGATGGACCGAGGCTCTCGGACGCTGGGTCACGTTCAAACTGAATGGATCTGGAGACTCATTCATAATCGATACACTCGCGTGATTTCAATCTAGTGCCAACGAGAATTCATTGAGCTACGAGATATTCCAGAAACCTTAATCTCTCGAACGCGCACGAGTATCGATCCGTCTCCGCGATCCGCACGTTATTAGATTTTGTGTCGGCCCATTGCAAAAGTTTTCGCATTTTTCGAGGGAGAAACAAAAGTCTTTTATAATCTTTTGTACGAACATTATAATTGGAACATATAAATTTTTTTTTTTTTTAAATTCTCGTATGTATTTTTTCAAGTCTTGAAATTTGACACTCATATGGAGCGAAGGCGTTCGGACATCAATGACATTTGCGAATCCAGAAGCGCACGTGTTTCAAAGGGAGAGCGCGGCTGAGAAACAAGCTAAAGATAGCAACCGAGGGGTCACTTCGCGATTTCTTCCCGTTTTCTCGCTCCCTCCCACGACTTTCTTCGTTTTCTCGTTCCCTCTTTCTTTCAAGATTGCAATTTATAGAAGCACTCGGCACCTGTCACCTTTCCGCGGCTCCCCGAGGACGCGCGCATTTTGCCTCCACCGCGGTCCCAGGAATAGCCGACGTGTCCGATGGAGAAGAAACAGAGGCGAAAGGAGTAGAAAGAAGAATATCTTGAGATATTTCGTCGTGTCAATGTGTTCTCGCAATTTCAAAGCAACGCGCGATGGAAGCGGCGGGGTCTTCCAGAGAAACTGGAAGAAGCCTCGTCTTTCATCGACCGTGTTATTTTGAACAAGTATTATCGATGATTTTCCGAGAGACAAAGGCTAGAAAGATAGAAGGATTTTTGTTAATTAATTTTAATTAATATAATGATTAATGGTTTTAATTAATGTAATTAATGATTTCAATTAATGTAATTTAAAAACATCTCGATACTTATATAAAAATGATAATTCTGAATTAATTGATCATTATATTATTAACTGAATATTATTTATTTTTTAATTTATTTTAAATATGCAAAGGATTGATTATATAAAAATATCGAGAGAGATCTCTTTTACATGTCGAAATGTGTCTCTAAACTACTTTTATTTTTCCTAATTAAAAAAAAAATATATACATATATATTTAAATATAATAACTCTTGACCGCGAATTTAAGGCAACCGGAAAAGTCTAGTCTATGTTTTTCCGCGACTATCGACATACCCGATCCTAACGTGTGTTACATTACACGTATACGCGTACGACGGTTCCTGGTTACACGACGTTAACACTTAGTTAGTACACGGAACAGCGAGCGGGAACGTTCACAGGAAGCGGCACCTCCGTGACCCGCACGGACCCTTTAAGTATTAACGACGGCGCTCGCTCTACGTGATTCTCGTGTTTACAACGCGATCGTCGCGTCCGTTTGACAATCGGTCGGCTTGAATTATAACGCGCCTACTATGCGATCGGATAAGGGGGGGAGAAGGGGGGGGATATCGCAGATGCGTAGATCCGCATCTCGTAGGAAGCGAGACCGCCCGCTGGGGCGGCCCGCCGAGTTCGGGCTATAAAACGGACGTATAATAGCTCGGAATCACCGAATTTGTAAGAATGGACCGTAAATCAATTTAAAAGTTATCGCTATCGAATTAATAAGATGGGGGGAAGCTTTTGACTTAAACCGACTGTCGTAAAAGATAAAAAAAAAAAAAAGAATCTCTCTCTCTCTTTTTCCTCTTATTTGTCGAACGTCGCTGCGGAATGAGATTTGTCGCTTTCCTTGACGCGTGCCGCCACGTACGCGAGGAAAAAGAAAGGGAATCAAAGGCAGACACGCCCGTCGATCGGCGCGATTCCTCTTGGGAGCGTCTTGGATTATTCGCGGAGTTCTGGCGAACACATCGTGTCTGGTGGACACCCGCCGTTTACGCGTCGAAAGCAAACACAGACGACAAAAAGATGATCTCGCTCGTAAAGGGCGACGCGTTTCTGCATCATCGCCCTGTTTCATCGCCGTCTCGCCCATCGCGAAAGATACGATACGGGAGCTGCTGCAACGCTGACCATGCTGCACTTACGTAAGTCGCGTTTGGAATGTTTACTTTGGAGATGGGAGCGATGCTCGCGCGCGATTATTTTTTAATTACCTCACTCGTTATACGGTCATTATTCCTTAAGCTTATGTTTCATAACTAATAAACTTCACAGTCTTGTTTGTAATAATTGCTGCAATTATTGTAACGCGATTCGTTCATTAAAAAAAAAAATGGATAAAATTGAGGAATATTCGCACGTGAAAGAAATCTTCCTGAAGATTAATATTACGAATGTCGTGAATTAATGCCGGTAAAATTCATTGTAAATAAGATACTATTCTCCGATTGATGGATATTATAATTGAAAACGGTGGTTTTGCAGTCTTCTCTCTCTCTCTCTCTCTCTCTCTCGCGACGTTACTGTAAAAACGACCGTCTCGTAACCCCGATTCACCGCGGTTTTGTCGCGTAACGTTTTGGAGCGATACACGATGGCGCGACACAATCCTATTTTTGCGAGTGCACCAGACAGTTGGACGTCTCCTCCGGCGGTTCTATTTGCGGTATCATAGCGAGCGCATACAAACGCGACGTAGACGTTAAATACACACACACACACACACGAGTGAGCAGGCATTATTAGCGCGACGTCTGTTGTTCGTGTTCGCGAGACTTAGTATAAGAGAGGGATACTTGTCAGTTTTGTAACTGTCACTCTTCCTTGGATTTTATTCATATCGGGTGTCCTTTTCTCGATCGAGAGGAAATAAAAAATCATATCGAAAGGAATGACAATTATTTCAATTATATTTTTTAATAATTGATTCAAAAATAAAAATATATTTAGCTTTCAAAGAGAAGAGAAAAAGAAATATATTGTCCCTTAATTAATCTTAAAAAGTCAAGTCTAAAGTTTTGCCGAATTTTCTTTTTATCTGGAGCGTCTTATGCACGTGGAATTTGCCAGTCCCTTTTATGTTCTCATGTTTATTATTTTAACGCTCTCTCCTATCGTCCGTGTTTCTAAACGCGCACTCACAATATGACGTTTTATCGGCGTCGCAATAGTTTTGTTGCGAGCGCGTGCATCGGCGTGGCGATGACACGCGCGTTCACCGCGCGTTTACAGATGCTGATGAGACCCTACTCTCAAGAGACAGTCATTCAGCTTAATTACGTTTGATTTTATATATTGTACACAAAATAAGTAAACTCCATGTAAGAAATTATTTAGATTCTCCTAGATGGATGCGATAATTTTTTATTCGGTTAAATTTATATACAATCAACTCTACTCATTGTCTTTTTTGCTTGTCGACGGCAACCAATCCAAAGATATCAGAGAAATTCCTATCTGTCCATCTATCTAAACTGCATGCTCGGGAGAAGAATCTCTCTAATGACGGGGAAGTTGCCGTGTTGCTACGCGAGTCCCTCTTAACGAGACACATTATGTTAATAAAAATTAATTTTATTATCTTTCTGATCGAGAGAATTCGTCTCGTCGCATTATACGATATAGCCTCTGCTTAACGGCCGCGAAGTCCAACTCTCACGCGTAGATGGATGCCCCGCAGGAGCCGCAACGCGTAGCTCCCCGGCATTAAATCTAATGGCCGTAATAAAAGGTTCCCTATAGACGCGGACGGTTTGTCGTAACATGAAAATTCCTCCTCCGCGCGTAATTATGTATCCTCCTGGCTTGTTTCCGAGCTACCGGTGTCTTATAATACTCGTAGGAGCTGTCAGAAAGAGGAATCGCATACCAAGGGAGTAAGCCTCGTCTCTTCGCCGATGGGGAACTCGCCTCTCTATATATTTTTCCCTCTCCTTCCTTCGACGAAGATAACGAAGATATCGCTTGTATCATCTTTCGTGACGCGACTCGCACTTTACAGGCTGGATCGATCGCGCGAGAGAGGCGATTGATGACGCGATCTCGGGTTTAAGGATCGTTTTTACAAAAGTCAAAAAGTCATATTTCTCCTCCGAGCGACAGAGATGATCCGTTCTTGCGCTTCTCGGATTCCATTCCATTCTAACTGTCGACTGTTCTCTCCGCCTCACCGTTTTCTTCCTTTGAGCACGAAGGCGGAGAGAGAAGAATCGGCCGTGAGAAGAGCTGCAAGAGGAACGACACGAGTTCAGTAGCTGCTTTGTGTTTTGAGAATTTAAAGCCCTTCCGAAAGCCGGTGCGAGATTCGCGCTCGTCGCGCGATCTTGCATTTGTGTCGGTTTAAATTACGGTATATATCATTTTGTTTTCGACGAGCTTGAAACGCGAGATTTTTTTTGCGCGATTCACAAAAATAATAACGAGTCACTTTAGATTTTATGCTACTTTCTTAACGAGATTAAAGTGAAATGCCATGCTTGTTACAGCGCGTCGGATTTCTCTTGTAAGGTATTTTTAAAAAAATAGAATATTTTAAAATAATTACATCAACTTTTTTTCTTTTGAAAGTGATTATTTTTTCCAAATATTTTGAGATATATAAAATTTTAAGATATATAAATATATTAAAAAAATATTTTGAACATATAATCTTTTTTCTTTTTCCAAAAAATAACATTAAAACTTTTAAAGTCCACTTTCTCTGTACAATCATAGTTTTTGACTTTTATGTACATTTTTTAGAAATCATTTATCTAAATCTTATCATTTTTTTTTTTAATTTGTTTAGGAATGTGTCCTGTATCATATAATAATAAATTAAAATAAATAAGTCAATTTAAATTATAATTAAAATTCAGAGAAATATCTTTTAAAGAAGAAAACATCGATCAAAATCAATAATTAAAAAAAAAAAATTAGAATATATTATTAACTTAGCAAAAAGTATAGATATAGAAAATAGTATATTATAGTATAGAAAAAAAAAAGTCTAGATATATAGTTTTGCAGATCTTTTGCAACTGCAATACATATAGTTTACACCGTGTTCTGCATGTTTTGAGATCGGCGTGCATTCTCGCGCCGATAAGTATAGCAAGCCGGGCGAGCGAAACGCGCGAACTACTAATCTCGCGTTTCTTCCAGCAGCGCGGCCAAGGGGTTGGTCGCGCATTAACCGGTCCAAATTCGCATCCGCGTAAATCATCGTGCTCACGCACGTGCGTGCCCGCGGCCACGCGTCGCGGTTACGCACCCCGAACCGCGCCTTCGTCCTTATCCTTTCAGGCAGTTGTTCCTCGTGCCTCTCCGTGCTTGTCGGAAGATTGTCTCGAGCGTACTTATTTCGCTTCCTCTCCCTCCTATCCCCTCTCATTAATCCCTATATTCTGTTTCGTGTCGGAAAACGCGTTACGCACTCGAGGCGAGGAACGAGGGATCGTGCACGACGAGAAAAATCGCAAAACGTGATATTCTACTACATTGTATCATTATAGTGTAATAATTGCAATTGCAAAATACAGGCTGTTCTTCAGCTGCGAGTTTAATTTCAACTTTAATTATAAGCGAGAGATCTTTCAACATTGTGACTTTTGCTATTCGGTCGAGCTTATTTAATTAACGATCGAATGATGATTAATAGCTGTCGGCGGCGATAACAGTTGCGATAATAAATTGCGAGAGGTAATGCTAATGATCATCTACTTTTTACCGCAAGCATGTAGATGCACATCGCGGAGAAACGCCGTGGATAAGCGTGGAGAAAAACCGTGAAAAACGATGAAAAGTCCAGAGTCGAAGAGCTCTCATGCGCGACGCTTAAGCACAGCCGTTCGTGGCACGTGAGCGGCTCGGGTGCTCGCACGCACGTGCGTGAGCACGATGATTTACACGGTTACGCGGATTTAGAACATACCCTCGGGCATGCGTGAGTGACTGCGTCCGTGCGCTCATGACATTTTGTGAAGCGCGTTAAAAATAACGCTTGCATGCGTAATAAAGAAAATTATGTAATATACTTGATTAGGTAAGACAGCTAAAATAGCGATACTCTCTATTTAGCTTGAAACACCATTCAGATCACGATATTCTCGCGTCTTTAATACAAATTACAGATTCAATTCAGGACGTGTTAGAGGCCGATAATTTTATTGAAAAAATCGAAACCTTTCACGTAGGAGGGAAGATGAAACTTGAAAGACGATCGTTTTCTGATAAAATGTGATTGTATAGATTTTGACCTAATAATAAGTAATTATTATGAAAGGATTCATGTCTCGCGACCGAAAAAATCACTCTTTTTTTCCTGAACGCATTGCTCAGATCGTCGTAGTTCTCTATAAAAAGCGCACTTTTTCCTCGAGCGAGATCCCTTTCATTACTCGGAAAGAGGAAGCGAGGCTAATGTCGCGCAACCCGTTCGCTAGACGACGGAGGACCTTGCGACCGTCGTCTGCCCTTCGCATTTGAATTTAAAAGTGGTTTGGTTCCAGGAAAAAGAGACAGTGCGAAGGGTTTCGTCGAATGCGATGCACTCTCACATGTTGATCATTTCGTGTCCTAGGAATATTATTGTCCGAACTAACATCTTTAGATATTTAATTATTATTATGACGTAACTTTTCCGTACGATATTTATAATATCTGCAACTAAAAAATTTTTATATCAAAAATATTTATGCAGATTTTAACGATACGACAAGGCTCGTCTGTTTAATAATAAATTCTGAAAATTTTCCACGCGTTAATTTTGATGGAAAACGATTATAAACGCACAAACGCGTTTAAGTAAGTACATTCTAGGTGCGATATTTCGGCGCGTAAGGTCATCGTTCTCCGTGCGAGCTATTCTCTTCCACATATCGCTATGCTCGTTTTGCCCACGGCGGCCGGAGCATAATGAGGCAGGCGAGAATAGTCCTTGGAAAATGAGGCGAGAGTGTCGCTTCGGGAAAAGAGCCTCCGAGATAGAGATGACTGACAAACGTCGCTAATGAGGGAGCGCGTGCGCGTTCTGTATTTTCCTCCTTCCTGTGAACGCGAATCTTTGAATGTTCGATTAACGACGCGGATCTTGCGCTTTCAAATTCCTTAAGTCATGCGACTCCTCATTTTTTTCCCCCACAAGGAAACGAGACGATTTTTCAAAGCGATTTTTATTTTTTTTTTTTTTTCTTCGGAAAAATTGTTCAGGGCATTTGCGGTGGCAAATTAAAATACACGAACAGCTTCCCTGGATCGACCGGTAATAAGTGTCATTTATAAATTGCGAATAAAAAGACTGCACCTTGATCTCTCTGTGAAATATAAAAAAAAGTTTGTACGACTTTTTTTTTTTAGACCGCTTCGATGTTACGGACGAATCCTCAAAGAACGAGAGGAGACGTTCGTTTGCGGTACATCGTTCTCCGAATATATTCTCTTTCCCTTTACGTCGCGCCGATTCGCATGAATGTTTGATCTCGCTGAAAATAAGGAAGCAACGAATGCTCCGTTTCTGCTTGATGTTTGCTCGGGTCTCTTTCTTTGAGCGGTTGATGCTGTGTTCACATCTAATATGCAGTTTAGGTTTATCAAAAGCAAAATTTAATTGTTTATGAAAAGAATAATGTGAATTATTAAATTTATCAAAATATAATTATAAATCATATATTAATCAGGCATCTGGTGATGAAAGTTGTATATATAGATACTGATATTTATCGCTACAAGAGGAATGTTTTCGACAGCCTGAATGATAAGCTACCCTGTAGATAAGGGAAACATGAGTCACAAAGTTGTACGATGCATTACAGTGACGATAGATGGCTACAACAACCTGTCACACAGGTGGATAAAAATGTGTCATGTGAGACCACGTGTTCATGAATCATCTCGCATGTACAACAAACAAAAATTCAAGCAATTTATAATATCTAAAAATTAATGTATACATATACAGATAGAGATGATGAAACGTAGTTCATTAGAGAGTCTTATGTAAATGTATGCAATATTTCTTATAGCTATATTTTTTATTTCTCATTAATCAAACGATTATAAACGATGCGATTGATCCTAATCGTGGTCTTAAAGTAAAGATTGTAGAATTAACTTGAGCCGTACTTGAGTCTCTGGCATTTGACGTTCGACGTGACGCGCATTTGCATGTTGCAATTATGCAATTATAACTTTCATCGCTCGCACGAAGGTCGTTTCGCTTGGATCCGATTAATCGACCGGTAGGCGTTAAGCTCGGCCCTGGAATAATTCATGCATCCTTAGGCCGCGGCAACGATACCGGCATAGGTAAAATCGCAGCGCCAATCTGGCGCCCAGTCATCGGCAGGAGATGTCAGATTGATCCACTCTACGGTGCATACCAATCGATACATCGTTCACTCGTAGAATAGGAACTCGGGAACGCGCGTTGGTCTTTGTCTATCTTCGTAGGTTCGTTCAACCTCCGATTTGCATATCGGGCGAGTTAATTTCAATGCGGTGCGCTAATTTGCCTAGCTAGTTGCGCTTACATCGCACCGAGAGGGGCCAATTTTCAGTCATTATCATGCGCGTTAATTAAATTAAACCTATTTATATTCAAATGAAAAAAAAATTACGTACGCTTTGCGATCATAAGACATTATAAGGCCGTTCGTTTTCAAGTGGAAAATAAGCGGCTGCACGCAATTTATAATGTAGATGATAAAATTTATTCATATCCTCTTAAGATTTATCAGGGATTTCAATCTTTCCGTATGTACATAAACAGTATATGGATAGCGGTATTAAATAATCTTGTTTCTTGAGTTTCTTTACAATACAAGTATATGATATATCGATATTTCATCTCTCTGAGCTAGTAATCCATTTAATTCAGATATTACATTCTAAATTTGTATCTTAAGGACGGCCGGCATATATACGTGCGTACACATTACATGCCTATATTTGACTAGGATTCTGTGTGTATCTATATATCATTTTATCATTAACACATCTCTCTCAACGTGAGCACGTATCTAATATATACAAGCCGTCTTTAAAACACGAATGGGAGCATATTTATTATATTTATATCACAGTAACATATCTAATATATGTTACAAAGTTTTGTACTCCATCTGACACATAACGGTAGCGTACAAAATGCGCATCATTACATTTACATAAATAATTCACCTAGTTGTCACTATTTCATAGAGTTCTGTTAGAATTCGAAGCCATCGTTTCATGTACAACAAAGTATCTTTTTTCGAATTTTCTATTTTTTTTTTGTGACTATAATGTTAAATTGCAGTGCGTGAATTTGGGCGAAAAGCACGCACATGACCAATTTTATTTATTCAAATATAACGAAAGATATAACTTTTTTGATCGCTATATAAAACATACTGTAATTTAATGATATAAAGAACATGATTTTTTTTACTGCATAGCCCTGCATAGAAAAAATAATTCTTTTTTTTTTTTTTACGCGAGAATCTCACTCTCTACAGGATATTTTTATTATGGTATAGTGAATTTGCTAATTGATTTATGACCAAACTTTTTTTTTGATGCGTAGAAAGTGATATTGATGACATATTGATTGGGCGCATCGCGGTTGTATAAAAAATTGTGGATGGAATGTACGCCATTCCGTCCAGTTTGTGTAAAATTAATCGTAATAGTAACTCTGGAGCTCACCACCGGATGTAACTCTTGTACTCCTCGGTTATGCTCACTCTCTTGATGGTCTCGTATCCTAGGATTATTGAAAAACTGAAGCACGCGGATTGCACAAGTCTCGCGGAAAGTCCTTTGGTGAACATAAGTAGTCCTTCCTCGATCCATAGTATCCTAAACGCACTAAGCATACTGTCTAATCGTTGCACCTGCAATCTTGCTCTCACGATATCCAGGGGGTTCGTAATAATCGTGGTCGTAAAGCCTCCTAGTGTGCCCGCCACCGCCTGAATACATAGATGCGAAAACCATCCCGGAAGTACCTTTATAAGCTCGTCTAGAGGAAAAGAATAATGTGATAAATAAGTTATCTTTTTTTTTTTATTTGTTTAGAAGGCACAAAGTACGCTTACCCTGATAAACTGTGTACAATCCCCACCAAAGGGCGCTGTTAGGTACATACGCGCATAAAGACGCGATGTATCCTCGGTAGAAACCGCGATAACCATCCCTCTGATAGATCAATTTTATTATTTCGGCGGAGATTTGTGCACGAGTTTTTCCAGGTTCGAGGGTCAAACCCAACGGATTCATTCCCATCTGTGAAGAACGTATATAATTAATATTTCAAGTACAAATAAATATAAATCGCGGTTAAAGGATAAACCGAAAAATCTATAAAAACTTTGCGACTTACCTTATCCACGTATACTCTGCCGTGTTTAGTGCTATTGATCCCGAGAACCATTAAATGTTGACTGAGAACATCGAAGGGAACGACGATCGTTTGTCCGACTAAACTCGCAGCACCACCAGCGATCAAAGCTTTAACCTTCGAGTCAACACGTCCGAGGGGTGTATCCTGCGTGAGCAGATGACGTACACCCTCATATGTCGATACATAAAACACTCCGGAAACAATTTGAATGGAGCTTATCCAGAAGCCTCTGTAAAGGCCCGTGACGCCTTCGACTTTGTAAATTTTTCTACACGCGTCTATCATACCTGTGTCATTCCATGAAAGAAGCAAATCATATATCACATTTGTAAGAATATTATTTCTTCTACAAATAATG
This sequence comes from Cataglyphis hispanica, assembly GCF_021464435.1. Lineage (NCBI taxonomy): Eukaryota > Metazoa > Arthropoda > Insecta > Hymenoptera > Formicidae > Cataglyphis > Cataglyphis hispanica. Next base: position 3,913,444 of record NC_065974.1, read on the forward strand.
AAATTGATTCGATGTCGAAATTAATTACCGTTGTACATGTGATTTTGCCTCTGCACTTGAAGCCGAGTCTTGATCACTGTCAGAGGATACAGACAGCATCTGACCGAGAACGAGGACAGCATGCTGAGCGGAAAGAACTTGGTTTTGTCCATCATGTCCCACTCGATGGTGCGGATGAACGGTGTTGCCTCTACCGCGGACATTTCTCGGATGAGCGCAGATATAGTAGTTTGTAGCGATAGATGAATCAAGCAGGTAGATTCGCGGAGGATTTGGTCTAACCTGATGATGCCGCATATCTCATCGATATATTATGAGCATTAACGCCCAAAATTTCATAAAATCTGTAAATATGTAAATATTATATTTACGATTTAAGAGAAATCAGTCTAAGATTATAAAATATTATTATTTAATTATAGAGAAAACAGCTATCATAGCTAAGAAATTAGGTTATCCTAACCTCAAAAGAAACCTTTTCGACATTATACGATTACAGATAACGTGACGATAATACATACGTATTACAAATTTGAATTCTGATTTTAGCATTGGAATGAGAGAAAACTGTAACATTGTTCTTGTACGTAAATGTGTCTTTAATATATCAAGTCGTTATGTCAATTATGCGCAAAACGTCAAAGTGACATTTCGGAGTCGATCGATAGAAAAACGAATATTATAAAAATTTTAAAAATATTTAACCAGATTTAATGCGTTTACACGTAAAGTAATGGATCTAACAAAAGAAAGAAATAACAATTAATAATTTAATGCATAACAATTATGTATTCGAATTATGTGTGCGATGTTACACGTCAACAATTTATGGCTCCGAAATTTTCTGCATAAATATTTATATCACTCCAATCTCTTATAGTCATAAAAATTAATAAATGTAAAAAATTAATTAATTAAAATCAAGTAACTCTATCTTGATTCTCATTTAAATCTATAATTTTGCTAGCAAGTGTGTGTGTAAAAGATTTTATAGTTAATAATTTTTGGAGTACCGTCAGTAACAAAGGCAAACATATCGACGTCACATTATCAACCTAAATTCACAATGAGAGATGCAAGTCATTCACAAAAAATTGTCGTTACTTACAATGATGTAATATATTGCCGAGATGATTTACCCCAGAATTTCCTTCTTGATATTCGCCCGCACACGGTCAGGAATAACCGATGTTTACAACATGATCGATGCGTCAGTCGCCCAGTCGCGTATCACGTCAACTCACTCAATCCATTTTACAACACGAGCTCATTTTCACTCGCAATTTCGTGACCGCGAATTAGCAAATGAGATAGCAAAATAAGCCGTGAAAAATTGTGAACCACACATTCAGCAAGCACGCACGCGTGTATCTTTTTCTAGTGGTGACATCTTGATGATGAAATCTTGTTGCCGAATGTCATCGCCTTTATCAGCAGACGTACAAAGCGATAACGTCTATTGATAACGAATATTTGCCGTAACCGACTTTTAATCATAATGTATAAATTTATAAAAAAGTAACGTGATTGCAGGCAAGTTTAATTCTAGACTAATAATTATTTTTCTGTGGATAGAAAAAAAAATATAATTTAAGTGACTTAAATTTAACAGTTATATATGTTGAAAAAATATATATCATACACACAATTATTAATTAATTCTAAAGTCTTTTATTTAGTTGGGATAAGCTCTCGTTTTGAGATAATTATTGAATAGAGATTATAATTTTTTATATAAAATCTTCTGGACATATCTTTGTGTCTTCTATTATTATCCAGATTAAAACAAAAAATAAAAAAATTATGATTTTTACATTTTGCTATCATATTTTCACATCAGTTTTTATATTATTTTCTAATCAATTGATCGTGTTTAATTTATTGGGCATAGATGCCCGATTTTTTTCAACAATTTTGCAAAATATGCAAAGTTTCTCCGAGAAAAGTTAATTTTACCTTCGTAATTTTATCGCGGATTATTTTCTGGAACCCGTACATTCATTCGGGCTGACTTGAAGTTTTATTGGTCGTACGGCGCGAATATCTCTATCTATGGCGATCGAATCGAATTTGCGAAACTCGCTGCTGCGGAGAACCCAATGCTCTCTCTCGCGAGATGCAGCATCATCCCTCGTATCTCGAACGTGTGTGTCGCCAATGAATTTCAAGCTCCGCCCAGCACCCGGTTGCAATGGTCCAAGGAAGCGAAATACGCGCAGGACTGAATTCTACGTCACGTTGGGGGCGTACACCCTGCCGGAGACACAACCCCCGGCTCCGACCGCGAGGGTGGCTCACCCCCTTGTTCGCAACGAGATCAAATCACCCGATTCAGTGCTATCTTCGATCTTCGCGCCGCAACACCAGCAACGATCGACGAGGTTGTGTCGCTTGTGTCGCGCCAACTCGGTTACGTGTTTTTTTTTTCCTCCAATTGGATCGGCGAATTTGCTCGTCTTTTAGTGACAAGTTTCTCGTTTGATAAGAATAGGCCGGGGAACGAAACGGCGAGCCGCGAAGTTATGATGAACATTGCGGATCAGGAGGTGCCTGCTGCGACAACGGAATTGGCGGGCTTAGTAAGTAGTTGAAAGTTTATTTATTTTCTCAAAAATAAGGCTTTTATGATCGATAAGGGCTCTATCTAGATTGACAAGTTTATAGTGATCTTTATCAATCGATCAAAATTATTCTTTAATTTGAAAATTTGTATAACATTTGATCAGCTTTATTTATTTATATGTATTAGAGCGAAGAATAAGTTAGATATACATCTAGATAAAGTCATCGCATTAAAAAAAGATATACAAAAAAAAAAGAATTATTCTATTAATTTAATTATTACATTAAAAGAGGAATTTTATTTTATAATGCATTAATCAAGTATAAATACTTATACTACAATTAGACGGATTGCGATGTGTCGCCTTTTCTAAAAAAAAAAAAGTGAAATGTCAAAAAAATTAATCAAGTCATTTTTTTCTTATCTCGGTAGTGTTATGTGTAAGAATTTTTATAACTTTATAAACCATAATTTGAATATTAATAACAGAGTATTAATAAACATACCAACTTTATTGATGTCAACCACGAAGACATGCGAAAAATTTATTGTAACTTATAGTGATTTAATTGTAATCGGAATGATTTATTGTGAAATCTTTTCGATATTCATCTCCACGCGCTGTCAGGAAAAATCTTTAATATACAAAATAAAATGCAAAATAAAAATATAATGAAATAAAATTTATTTTATTATATTTATTAATATAAATAATTAATAATTAATTAATATAAAGACAGAGAGGCCGAATAAGAGAATAAGATTGAGGAGGAAGACTTGTGTGTATGTATAATAATTATATTCAATTATAAAAATTCAAATAGATTTGATCGATTCTCTTTACCGCGCCTTTATTACCTCTTTATCAAATTCAACTCGTAAAAGGAATATTTAAGAAAACTCGGAAAACGCATTACCGTCGCGAAAGTGTTTAAGATCCATTAAGAGAGCACCGGCGCGTAAGGGCCATCGCGTTCCGTTCGATCCGGATATCCGGCCTTCCCCGAAGTCGGGCCGCTTCGACGTACAATGGGAGTCATCCTTACCGAGTGCGGCACGAGATCCGGGATCATCGCGCGTACAATGCCAACCACTCGAGAGATGATCGCTCGACGACCGGGTGGCGAATTGCCGCGGCACGCGCCTCCACGCTCCGCTGGCTCGTCCCACGGGTGTGCCACCCCTTCTGTGTCCTCTAAACACGTAATTGTCACCGTTATATTCCCCGCGTGCGTGCGTGCCACCACCGTGACGACGACACGAGTATCCGCGGGTGGTCAATGGACACGCGCGGGGAGGGGATGACTCGGCGAGAGGGGCACCCGCGAGGCACTTGATTTATGTTTGTTGATTCTAAAAATCAGCCGATTCCCACACACTCGTCCTCCCCCTCCCCCTCCCCCTCCCCGGCCACCTCCGTTGAATCGGCGGCGCCGTTTAATTGACTGCCGCGAGATAGCATATGTCGCCACTCGAGTTTCCCATGATTAGGGACGACCTTCTCGGGGATGGGACATGCTGCGGAATTATCGCGCTGGATGTTTAGCCGCTCACCTTGATTGAATTCTCCGTAGAACTGGCTAATAATATTGCGTACGGTCATTTTACTCGGATTTAATCTTCTAATCTTTTTAAACATCTCTACGATGTTAGTAATCATCTATTCGCAAATAGATAGCTTATTTATTATACTCCTTTTCCCTTCACTCTCTTCTTTATGAATATAAAGAATATAATGAATATAAATTAATTAAATTATTATTATAGCACTTTAAAAGCGCCAGCCTAATCGATAGTTGAAGCGCGAAGATTTATTACTGTTCTTGTTATAGGATATCCATTTCATTTAGAAAACTTGGAATTCTTAGGAATTTTTATTTGGAAAAATCAGGAAAATTAGAGTTCTTTTACTGAATTTTTTTAAAAAAAAATGAAAAATATATTTATCTTACGAAAGCTATTTAGTTTTTTTTTTTAGTACATGTTCAAATCTACTACTTGAAATTTAAGTGACTTCATGTTTCTCCTTGTACGAATGAAAAGCATCAGAAACGAAAAAAATTTTATTTTAAAAAATTGCACCAAAAAAAATCATTAGAATATTTTTTTTACCTGAAATTTTGAATAAAAATATTTTATTTCTAGAAAATGGGGAAATTTTCAGACAAGATTTGAGTAGAAATACCTTGTAGTAAAATAAAAAAATATATTTATCACAAACTATTCTCTCTGAACTATTGTCGAGACTTAATTAGGACAAGAACAAAAATTTTCTTTTTCTCCAGTGCGATTTTTGCGATGCATTGAGGAAAGCAATTAGCTGATAAACTCGGCCGTTGTGTGACGCGTTCTTTAATCTCGAGATCTCTATATATTGTTCCTTTCACCAGGCATTGTCCGCCTTCTAATGTCCACCTCTGTTATTGTCTTCGCACCTCGTCGTTGCATGAGGGTAGAAAAAGACGGCAGGAAAACTTTCTTGGCAAAGTACACAGCGGGACTTCTCTCGCGTGTAATTGATAAAATTGACCGTCGCTGCTATTATTATCGGCACATAATTAGCAGAGAAAACCGGCTTTTATCTATTCATTGGATAAAATAAGACATGCATAAAATCGCATCTCATTAAAAATATTCCATGTACTTGTTTATATAAGTTTTCTATTTCAATAATAGAATTATTTCAGATTTATCCTTGCTCTCTCTAAGATTCATTCTTCATAATTTTTATCTCGATATCGTTGTCATATCTATTTTTAAATTGATTTAATGAAAATGTCATCGATTCAAGAAGTGACATAAGATTTTATCAAAGATCAAAGAAAATATTCACACTTTACTCCTCCATCATATGTTTCATTGATTGTAACAAGTATTAATATTGAAAAATTATATTTGGATAGCTTTAAATTTTTTTTTAATTATTTTAAACTTCTATTTTTGAAGAAGCTTTTTTCATACATATATTTGGAAACATGTATAATTAATACTAAAATTTACAATTATATTTGTACATATTATTTACTCTTAAGATGTGACAAATATAAAAATAAACAAGACTCTTGATCAATTCAAAGATATTTTTTTAACAAAATATATTACTTATAAATTTATTTCATATATAATATTTTATTATAAATACTTATGTCACTACGTCCATCAGTGATTATTCACTGCTTTTCAGTGATAATACACTGATTCCATTTAAAAGAGGGCATGTAAAATGTTCCCGCGATGCTTCCCGATCCGTCGGAGGAAGGGATACAGTTTCGCGATGCTCTCGATGACTTTATTATAAAGCGAACCGAAAGTGCGCAATTATTATACGAGGGTGGAGAACGTGAAATGGGGTGCCGTCGCCGCGACCCCTTCGTTGCAGCCCCGTCGCGAACGACGGGGCGTACCCTCGACTCGTCGTGGGTATCTCGTTTTCATGAGAGACACATAAACGCGCGTAAATAAACTCTCCTGCCGAATGCATTCGTCTAAAACGCACATCCGTGCGCTGGGAAAGGTCACGTCGGGCCTTTAACGTTAAATGGTACGCGCACTCCTCGTGTTTGCGCTTCCCGCTCACGCGTCATTGCCTGATTAATTCGCTGTTAAATCCTGTTTGACAAAAAAGCCCCGACGGAGATGAAGGATCAATGATTTCACACAAAGATTCATCTTGATGGTAAAAATTCACGTAGCCTAATTACTTTCGTGTTTATATGTCCATGCTGGGTGTAATATGTTAAATATTTAAATAAATTTTTATATATTTATAATACAGATAAATTTTTTTCTAAATTTGTTTGAATTGTTGTTTTTTCTTGCGCGCAAGTATTTTTAAAATTTTATCTCTGATAAATTAACTTATAGAACATATTTACTTATTTATACACACAATGCAAACATTCTTTATCAGCGTCAGTCATTTTTGCATTAGTAAAAATGTATGTGTGTGTATATATATATATATATATATATATATATATATATATATATATATATATAACGGTTTGGCAAGCGTATTAAACATTTAAGGCGGTAATAGTGAATGTAATTAAAATTTATGTCCAAGCGCGCGGATTACGGGCGCCATGCCATCACGGCAGCTAATTGCGGACGACGATTAATTGCGATCAAAGGAAAATCTCGAGGAGAAATTATGAACAAATAATGGAACTTTGAGCAGCGTGAGTCCACCGGATACTCGTTAATATCAATATATATATCCCCTATCAGAAATGTGTTCGCATTCGATAAGGGACAATTCATCTTCCGGACGGCGCACATTTTAGCCTTTTAATTATTTTATCACTTTATTAACTTAATTTTTACGTAATAGAGCGATCCTGTCTTTTTTTTTTCTTTTTAAATAGCGTAACTTTTAACGCACGATTTTTTGACGATTCGTATCCCCGCAGTTCGTAGTTAAATTTTACGGAGTCAAAGGCCCGAACGTCTACGTTATCGAAATTCCCAAAACCGGTAACTGAGTTTACCACTAGATTGCCCCGCAAGGAGGAAACCGTCCAATCGTTCACCGGATGTCTTCCTTGCCGCCTCTCTTACCCACCTCCCTCTATTTCTCACTGTGTCTTTCGCGCTCCTATATTGAGAGCTTCGAGCCTTACAATCACTTTCTGATATTAATTACATTCACTCTTTCATTCGCTGGTGTTTGATATTGCGATTTACTTTCGAAATACATAAATCGTCAAATGCGTAAAAGTAATAAATATTGTTAAAAATTCTTTATATATCTTACACTCAATTCATACTCTCTTCTCTCGATTGTTCTAGCCCGAAAACGGATTCGGCAGATTACCAGAGCCGCTTCAGACAGTCACCGGAGAATATTGTCCTGGCAACTACCCGGTGTCTCACACCACGAGCAATGAAAAACTGCACACCGGTGAGTAGAATTTTTAATAATTTGAATAATTTTAATTGAATAATTAATTTTTAAAAAATTGAAAGTCGATCGAATATTTTAATTACATGCGTATCGGTAAAGAGAAATATTCTCTCGCGCGAGCCTAGGGCAATAACTCTCATACGCGTGTCAGTCGGTTTTTTTCCCGAAAAGAAGTATCCACGAGCTGTAAAACTACTTTACGTCTTAACGAGCTTGCGAGGATGCAATCAAGGGAAAAAGGTGAGCGGGCAGAGAGAGACCGGTCGATTCTTCGATTCCCCCGGTCGTTCGACTTTGAAGCTCTTTGATACCGTCGTGGCTCGGAGATGTCGCGTTTTCATCGGGGGCGAGGCCTTCGATATACAGACGAAGCCGCTGTGCAGATCCCGAGAAGAGCGCACGCATAGTGAGGGAAGGGGAAGGGGGGAGGCACGTTTAGGAACACGTGCGGGGCGCGTACCCCGAAACGAAGCGCCGGCGAAGAAGGACGAGAGACGAGAGGGTGGACGGAGAGAGGGAAGGTGGAGCTATACCCCCCGAAGAGAGCCTGTCACTCGCAGGCAGCCGAGTCGATATCTTTATATAGTCGCATCAACGACAACATTATTTTCCAAAGGTCGCGGCGAGACGCGGCTGCACCGTGAAACATCGCTCGAGACAATCTCTGGTCGGAATACTTGCCAATTTACTTGGCTCGTTTTCCAAACTGCTCGGCCGACTCCATGTGTCTCCGATGCTAAAAATATACGAAAGTCTACATTATTACATATTTTCTTATATCAGTAATTTGACGATGATGCTTCTTACTTCGAGAGGAAATTTCTTCGACATATGTTGGTTATCCTGCTTGATAAAGCACGGATAAAAAGATTTCAGGACAAACTTTCTTGAAATATTCTTGAGATATTAATTCGCGCTGTCCTCCTCTGGCGCGATGATGCTTCTTCTTCCGGACGAGTCTTAGCCTTGACCCAGAAATGCGACGCCAATTTCTCGACACGAAATTCAATAAGTGACGTGTTATCACCGCAAAGACTCCCCTGGGGTGTGTCCCCGCAGTGGAACCTCTCCCCCATTGTACCCCCGTCGAAGAGAGTCGGCCGAACTACCCCGGCCGACGTCTGGCTGCAGTGATTGACACTTTATATCTAGCATTGGCATGCCGTGGTGCGGAGCCACCCAGGATGGACCACCTCCGCCTAACTCAATCACTGCCTATAATGCCGCAATTTCTCTATCATAATCGCGTTACGTCCCCTCCATCGCTCGATCCACTTTTCGACGACGATTCAGAAATATTGAAACTCCGCGCCGCGTCGCGATGACAGTTGGGAATATATTGTTGCTTGCTTTCCCCGCTTCTTCGTTCGTCTTTTTTCATCGCATCTGGAAGCGGCATTATAATAATTTAAACAATAATATAGCGGAAAAATTTAATTAAAAGATATGCAAAGATTTATAAATTAATTGTATACGTTTTATGATATAGATTATATTTTTTTGTTACATTAACTTCATTTCAATGATTTTAATTTGTAAACGTCAATTTATGGGGATAATTATTTAATATTATAGATTATATTGAATTGAATAAAAACAAAAATAAAATAGATATTTAAAAATATAAATTAAATATAATAAATTAAAATATAATATAAAATAGAATATTAAATATAATATTATTAAAGAAGCTTTTTGCTATTTAAATTATGTAATTCACCAGAGAAAAATTACAAGAAAAAATTTTTGAATTTTGAGAATTCTAGATACAAGATAATTAGCTTATTAAAGTAACGAATGTACATACTATAATCTTCTGATAAATAAATTTAATGCTCATCAATATATCAACTCTAAAAAAATAGCACTTGATTGCTGAGAAATGTATGTTGCTTTATGTTACACTTCTGATATCTTTTTGTTAATATTATTAAATATGACACAAATACACATACAAGAATTTTATGTCTGTGACAATAGCCATTATTCGGCAGTTAACAATAAATTCGTAAATCTCGATGATCATAAAATCATGTTACACGTATATTTAGACGTACTTATTTCGACGTGACATACACGATGACACGTACGCGAACCCTTGAAGTATCATCGCAGAGGAGAATATCTCTTTATACACGCGAGCAATGAGCTGTAGCGTAAGTAGATTCGATTCGCGTTAGACTGGATTCTGCCATGGAACAAAACGAGGTTACCACCAAGTGGCTACCCATGGCGAATTCTGGAGGTCCATTAAACGCACCCCAGGTTTCCACGCCGGCATTCTTATGCGCCCATTCACGCTGAAGGGTTTGTTTTTGCCTCTGATTCATTCGCAGCCACTCATCGGCAACACCGTTTGTCTTCCCGCATATCTCGCCGATCTCGATTCAGATAAGATGTATCTCTTTTTATCGAGGCTAGAAATATCCTTTTCCCTCATCCATCCACCTATCGTGTTAATTATCAAATATCTTTTTTTTTTTTTTTTGTTGAACACATTGTGTATAGGTATATCAATTAATCAAAAACAACGGAAGCACATGACGTGTTCTGTCAATTTTTGGCAAATACTGTTCAATGTTCAGTCAAACAAATGTATTTGCATTTTCGCTTGCCCTTTGTTTACTTTATCTTGCGATCAATAACGTAACTATATTAATACACACATGCGTACATATTAATTTGAGAAAAATTTATTGATTACAGGAAGCGAATTATACATGCCACAAGGCTACAGGCAGGAAACTTGGTTGCAAGACGGTGAGTGCTTTATTGTAAATTTTATTTCCATTTTATTTTGTAATTTACATAATAATAACAATTTAATTATCTCCTCTTCATTCATTGTGCACGAGTTTGGTTCGAATACGCCTTTAATCCCACGGAAGTTATATCCGCCCGGATAGCTCAGTCGGTAGAGCATCAGACTTTTAATCTGAGGGTCCAGGGTTCGAGTCCCTGTTCGGGCGTTATTTTTTGTACTTTTTCTTTTTTTGAAGAAATGCATGCGTCATTATTGAGAATTGAAAACCAAATAAGAAAGTAAAAAATTTTTTAATAAATTTACAATTCAAATATAGTTAATATATCAACGATAAGACTATTGAATATTCTTTCAATTATTAATAATAGCGTTATTAATAATAACATTTTTGTAAAATAATAATGATAATGATAACGGCAAAAATCGGAATGTTATTAAAGCTGTTATTACGAAGAAATTGTGCTATTGATTTTTAGAATTTAGAGATGTAGCATCAAATTATCTCTAAGCCACCAGCGAAGATAATTACGTACAGCCACTATTCTCTCGGAACATTAATTTTAATTACCTTGCCCAACTGCGATGTAATACGCGGTGGATGTAATGTAACGGACGATCAAAGGGGGATGATTTTGCCGCGGAACGGAAAATAGAAATTCTCGTTAGATATTCGCGAATAGAGAATTTTTATTCTATTAGTTTTATTAATTCCTGCTCAAATTATCATAAATTAATATGAAATATCTCTTGTTTGCAGGTAGCAGCTCCGAGACCGAAGACAGCGAACAGTACGTACCCGAGTTTCACCAAATGTCAAGTAAGTGCCAATTCTCTTGGCGTTTATTCTCCGTCTATCAGTGTCTCATCATCTGATCGTATGTCTCTCGAGAGTCGCGAAATTATTTAGCCGCGTCACATCAATACTCGACATCTGGTAATTCGTCTGGATAAATAAATCCGGGTTTGGAAATTCGCTAAACATGATTGGAGGATGTCAATCTCCGCTGAAATCACCGCGAAATCATGTATAGCGCGCGGAAGTGTTTCGCACGCGTCGATTCGGCTTCGGAATTGGTTGGAAAATCTGTTATCGCGCGCAGATGTCTAGACTCTCGCCTCGAGATATCGCATCTTCTCGACACGCTCTTCTGACATTCAACTACGTCAAAATATAAATATTATACTGCGGAACCGAGCCGAAACAAGGCAACGGAATCGGAGCGTCATGGAACATCATCGGGAATGATTGTAGAGAAGGAAGAATTAATTTATCGGGTGTTCCGTTCAACTCGCTTGATCAGCGAATCAATCAATGAGCAATGGGCGTTACACACCGCATCTACATCTTTAATTAGTCGCCGACACTTTCCACGCGCGTTGCGGTTTTCCCGTTCGACCATCACATCAATCTTTTTGCGCGCGAGAAATAATTTTTTTCGTGCCATATTTTTTTTTTTGACACGCTACATAATCATGATGTACATAATTCTCCGAGCGCAATATTGGTCCTTTATTAAAAACCGGCGAGAAGTCGCGCCCGCGGGGCAGAGTTCTTTTTAGCGTAGCTTAGATAGAGAGCGGGAAGAATCAACACGGGCGTTTGTCGGCGATCATCGATATCGGATTACGCGAGTAAGCACTTTATATTAAGTCAGCGGCGATTCTCTCGTTTTCTCTCTTTTTTTTTTTTTTCTTCATCTTTTCTCCGACGTTAACGCGGCGCGCGCGCGCGCGCTTATTAACGTCACTATCGACATCGGGTCGCGCGAAAATATCATTTTCCGCGACGGCGAACGTAATTGTTGTAATAGACAGGCAAAAATCGGACCCCGCCGCCGTGTATTTGACTTCTCTTCGACGTCGAACACATGAGAAGAGGAGCAGTTTACATTATTCCACGCGCGCAAAATTCGCGACGGTACGATACGTGTAATTCAGCGTCGAGCAGCATTGAACAAACGTATCGTCGAACATTTCAACCGGGCGAGAGCAAACACCCAGAGGGAATCGGGGGCTAGCTAATGTCTATATACACACACACACACGCATTCACATACACGCATGTGATTCCCAAGCGCCGCGTATATACATATATCTTCGCGTAATATTATATGTAGCTTGTGCGATGTATTTAGGATATTCATCTATATATGTACTTATATATAAAATATTAGGAATCGATATTTTTTTTATTTGATACATTAGAGTATGCAGTTTTTGAATACGATGAAGCGTTATCAGTATGTTTGAATAATATTAAATTAAAGAAAGTTGAGAAGTCTCTCGATAAAAGAAAGATAATATTTTTCTCGAAACATAATTTCTTTTTTTAACGGAAGCAGCGTATAAGGATAATAATTATTTGACGTCAAAGACATGTGCTTGAATAAACATTTTATCTCTCTCTCTTGCGTAACGAGAGTCCATCGAAGTCCATTTTATCGAAGATAATTATTGCAAGATCTCTCGCGATATCAAGATAATTGAATCTATCGCGGCGCGCTTCTTCCTATCAGTAAATTTCCAATGTTTACAAATACAATTATCGCCGGAGGCTTGTGACTTATGCTTCCCACGGCCCGGGAGTCTGTTTGACTTATCGGGGGCGCAGCCCTTACCCTCGCGAAATCGTCGGCACCCCATTAGACCCCACCTTCCCTCTCACGTGTCGTTGCAGCGATGCGTCTTCACTTCCGATACGACACGCGCCCTTATGTCCTGGCATCGTTCTTTCGGCTATGAATCGTCCGAAGAAAATGATCACGCTCGCATTCGATAAACGATAATGATATGCGGCGGACAGGGGGTTTGCGAAAATGTCAAAAGTCATTCCGTCGTGTACATTGATATTGTCGAATAGAGTTGTAAAATAACATCACGATTTTTTACTAATCAAGTGCTGCGCCGATTTTTATTTTTATCTTGTCCCTAATAAAAAGAATTATCTAAATACGGAAAAAATGTGTACTGATCGCGATTTATATAATTGTTTTATTTGTATCAGGTGCAAATGTGAAGCAGGAGTCTAGCAATGGCACGAGAAATGGCGACAACGGCAATTATCATCCCCAGTATCAATCTTCTGTCGCGCACAGTCAAAACAACGATTTCCTCGAGCTCAGATCGGATCGTTGCTTCGGGTAAGTTCGACGAAAGACTGATCTAACGGTGATAGATTTTTCTAATAACGCGATTTAAAACGCATGCAATGTAATCGCAATCGCACGAAAAAATGTTCGTTTATATTACAAATTAAAAAAAAAATGTGAATTGTGAATCGCGTAAGTCTACGATTGCACGCGTAGAATGAAATTTTGCGTGTTATTTGCAGGAATCGAAAGATAAATGGACCGGCTGGTAAGAGCACGAAGGACGTCGCCGTGAAGGAAGAACCGGCGGATCGAAGCTACGTGGAACCGCTTCCCGTGACAAATATATCATCCGCAACAACTCAGGACACTCAAAACGGTAAGAGATTTATACGAGGAGATGCATTTACTTATTGTTAGACAGATTTTGCGGACGAGTGTCAAGAATGAGAACGCGAATCGCTATCTTCGTACGGGGATCCACGCCGTGACAAATCTCTGCACAAAAGAATCCACGTGGCACTATTCCACCCCATGGAATCCATAAATAACTGGGGGTACGAGGGTACCGCTCTCCATTAATCGAGTCGACTTCCGATTAGCCCTTTGAGGGTCTCGTAGCTACATGGACGATAATGTTTGATGCCATGCCGTTTTCTTAATTGTTGCTTATATCGATTCTCTTTCTCTTTCTTTTCATGAGTATTGAAAAATGTATAATAAAAATTTAAAAATTTACAAAAAGATAAGATGGATATATAAAATATTTATTGATTATATTATTTTTTCTAATATATTTATTATACATTTCGTATTTTATATTTATTTTGCAAAGAAGATTGAAATAAAGAGAGAATAGTAACATAAAATGTAACATTTCCCGTGATCGTTGCGAGACTTCCAACTAATGCACTGCAGTCGCTCACGCGTGACTGAGCATGCGTAATTGAATAATTAAACGATGCTTTCAAGTCGAAAGCTATGGCGAGAGCATCTTGCAGATTTCAACAAAAGCTAAAAGAAAGAAAGAAGGCGAGGCTAGTTTTCCCAGGAGAAAATGTAAGTCGAATATTCTCTCATGCCTCGCGCCAATGTAGACAGAAAGAGAAAGAAAGACCGAGAGAGAAAGAGAAAGAGACATTTTCAACAATATATTTCATACAACTACGAATTATTCTAGGACTTTTATCATTTGAAAAGTGGAATTAAAAAACTTTAAATAGTAAAAAGAATTTTTTTCTTAAATAAGCTATTGATATAAATTGTAAAAAATATAGATCTCTAATGTTCAAGCGACGCGCATAGAAAGAGATTGCTGATGTATAATTAAATTATATATAAATATTTATTTGCAAGGATAAATATACAGCACGAACACCATATCGCACAACAAATATTTCAGCAAGACTGATATAATAACGGTTTTTCTATCGACATTCATTATCTAATAGGTCATGTGAATCAAAGAAGATACACACTGTTACCACCACTCGTCCCGTCCACAAAAGGTAGAGTCAGTGAGGGGTTGCAAGCTCATGCTTTGTAATCAGACCGATTAGTCTTCCTTTATTCACGCACACGTATACATGTACATACGACGAGCCGAATCCTTTAGGAGCTCGGTTACGGTTATATCCATGGCTCGACACTCTGTATACGCGATGCTATCAAGTCACCTGGGATTACGCTCATGTTTCTCTCTTGGCGTAATTCTCCCTACCATTAAGCCGTTTTAATTATTCACACGTAGTTTAGGTTAATAATAGGATACATTTGCTCGTATCGATATCCCGCAATCTACTTACGATCATCCAATTTATTTACCAAAAGGAGAGAGTCGTCTTGCATTTCGCACGAAAATTAATGGAATATTTTTGAGTCTTTTTTTAAGTGCGGGTTTATCGAAAAGGAATCGAAAAAAATTTTGTAAACTTTTATTTTCATTACATTTGCGAAAAGAAAAATTGCAAAAATTTGTTAAATATTCTGAATGGTCGAAAAATGTTTAGATAAAAGTTCAATATTTGAGATTATCTCGTTTAGAGGGGACAAACAATTCGGAGCGCAATACGACGAGCGGAATAGTAATAACCGGTTAATGGATACCGATTGCTTCCACAGTTCCACTAATTAATACGAGCAGAGGATTACGAGGATTACAGATAGCGACGGTCTATTCTGTCGACAGAATCACTCTTCCATGCACGCGATATTACGTAGAGCGGAAAATTCGCATTGGACGAAACGTCAATTCGCGTTTTTTATCTTCGGTACGTGTCGCGGTAAATATTTCCGTGGCTAAAAAGAAAAGAACAAAAAAAATGCACGCACGACAGAGAGTGGAGTACGCAAAAAAAAGGTATTTTCCGTTCGCTCGGGAAAGGACAAGGCGAGCCCGTCAGGTTTCGCCGCTCGTCAGGTGGGTTGGAAAATAGAGCTTGCATTATTAACGGAGCACTATGCCGGAATTCGAGGATCAGCGAGACAGAAGAGAGGAGAAAAAGCGAGAGAGAGAGAGAGAGTGAGAGAGTTAAAGCGAAAAGGGAACAGAACGAGCACGAAAAGGGAGGAAGAGCGGCGGCACACAACCCGTTTCTCCTCGTCTGAGAGTGGACGAGTGGAAGCCATCCTCTTTTCCGTAGCCGATCCCACCCCCTGTCCAACGCGTACCGCCGCCCCCTATGGCCAGTCCTGAATTTCAACCCTTCTCCGACCTCCCTCGACGGTGGTATCTCGCCACCAGTTTCATCAGCTCGCGATTAATTTTAATCTAAAACCACCCGCAAAGCCTCTGGTTCACCCCGCTCGTCTGCCGAGGCTGAGGTCAACCCCTTTCGTCAATCCCCTGCCGCCCTGTTCGCTTTTCGAGAGAGTGCTAGATTGGTCCAGAGCTTTCAGATGTCTTCCGAGAGATCTTCGTCCGAGATTTGACCTACGTTCGCTCGAAATAAAACGAGCGTAACTTAATCTTTTTTTTTTTAACAAACTTTTTTGCCGAGATTCAACATTTCATTTTAGATATACGAAAAGAATTGAAACTCTTGCAAAAGCTGATTAATGCGAAGAGCAAA
Organism: Cataglyphis hispanica; assembly: GCF_021464435.1. Lineage (NCBI taxonomy): Eukaryota > Metazoa > Arthropoda > Insecta > Hymenoptera > Formicidae > Cataglyphis > Cataglyphis hispanica. Next base: position 3,929,837 of record NC_065974.1, read on the forward strand.
TAATTCGGATGTGCATATATTTAGTATTCATCCTTTAATAATAGAATAAAACCCTTTGAGGAAACATTTAATCCGCGTATTATTCTTCTCGTTAACGCGATTTTATTAAATCCATCGTGTTTTTCTTCGTCTTTGAAAAAAGATTCCAAGAATCCTTCTTGGATGCATCGCTGTTTCAAAAACTTTCGGTCCTTTTGATGACACTCGTCGTCGGATGCATCGCGACATCGTGTCGTTGCAACAATGTTTTATCGTCTCTATATATATGCTCTCTCTCTTTCTCTCTCTCTCTCTCTCTCTCTCTCTCTCTCTGACCGCTCGCGCGGCTTCTCAATTTTTCAATATTCCCCATGCGCGACTTGGAGCGTAACCGGATTACGGCCCGAGAATGGTTCTTTCGGTACCGCGTCGTCGAGAGGGGGTGGTGGCGACGGCGGTGGTGGCGGCAGCCCCCGAGAGAAAGAGAGAGAAGCGCAGCCCGATTAATATACATATCGCGCGAGCTCTCGGCTCGGCTTTCGATATTTCAGGGGGCACCAACGCGCGCTATCCGCGGGCGGGCTCCAGTCCCCGCTGGGCTTTGAATATCCACCAATTTCCTGCCGATATTTGTGTGACGAGAGCGCTTCAACCGGCCCGGCGCGTGAGTGCAATCGGTAATACGGGGAGAGAGCTCTTTTTTTTTTTTTGTTCGCTCGAGAATTTCTTTCTCCTCCTCCTCCACGCGAAGAAAAACGCTCGTGGATAATCCCCGTGCTCTTCCCGCACCTCTTCGTACCATGACGCCTTCTTATTATGATTACGGGAATATAAAGTTTCTTGTATACGAGAAAGCATAAATTCTCTTTTCTCAATGGAGATTGTTCATTATGTCATTTTTGGATTTTTATATAGTTTTATTCGCGCAAAAGAGTAGGAATTATTAATTGTCAGGATCAGATATGATTATTGTAGGGATAGAGTACATAGAGGATAGAGAGTATCTTTGAATTGATACAATTGAAAAAGGGATGATAGATGAATAAAAAAAAAGTTATGTGGAAGATATCACTTTTAATTTTTCAGTATAAAAAAAATATATTTTTATCCTATGATAGTCACTATCGAGATGTGAACTCAACAACATGACAAGATAGTTAAGTTTATTTATGTTTTAAAAAGTTTTAAAAAAACGCAAATATTATTAAGTTCTCAATTTTCAAAATTGTTATTTTGAAAGCAATTTTTTTTCCTATAAGAAAAAAAAATCAAAATGTATTTTTTTTATACTGAAAAATTAAAAGTGATATCTTCCACATAACTTTTTTTAACAGTTACTCAAATAATTTTAAATTGCTTTATTGAATGAAACGTTGTACTCTTCTTTTATTCATGTCTTGATAGCTAGTTATCATGATGAATTTGACGATATGTGACACGTCTAACGTTTTATTCATTATTTTTAATCTATTTTTTTGTGAGAAATTATTTTCTTTTTGTTTGTCTTATCGATTTGAAGATATATATTAAACGTCAAGATATTTTCTATACTATATTATATTAATTTAAAATTGAATTTTTGACATGATATCAATTTTTACAATTATGGTGCGTTTTGTTACAGCGAGCTCTTTAATTTATCAGCAACGTCAACAACAACAGTACGGGAACATCACGAGGGATCATCCCAGAGGTTCGTCACCATCATCCAGTCGTCCGGCCAGCGCTTCTTCCTCGACTTCCCAGTGGCAATCGACCTTCTCCGAAACTTTCCTGCCGCGACCTGAGAACTGGAATTCCGAGGTTTACGCGAAACGAAGCGGCACGCCGACCTGGACAGAACTAGGAGTGCAGTTAGATCCTAGAAATTCGTCCTGGGAACGGCAAAACGGTTGTTATCAGAAGAAAGGTTCGCCAGTTTCAACCTGGAATCCGGATCACGTCAACAAGAGGCCGTCGTCGGCGACCGGTATGCCCACCTGGAATGACGTTGCCGTTGGTTATCAACAACAACGACGTGGTTCCCTGCAATTGTGGCAGTTTCTCGTAGCCTTGCTCGACGATCCTGCAAATGCGCCTTGCATCGCATGGACCGGGCGCGGGATGGAGTTTAAGCTGATCGAGCCGGAAGAGGTTTGTAGAAAAAATAGTCGAAGAATATTTTTTATATACAGGGTGGGCCTAAACGTTCCCGCTAAGCTTTGAGATTTTATAGGAAATTTAGTTCAGAATAAAATGTCTGTGATTTCAGAAGTTTTTCGGCGTTAATTTTTTAAGAAAGCATTTCTTGATCCATGTTTATAGAAAATTATTTGTTTAGAATTAAATTTCTTATAAAATTGTAAATTTTCTGGCTAGAACCCTTAGAAAGCTTGGGCCCATCGTGTAAACTTGTTTATAATTTCTCCATTTTTTCCAGTTTTTATAGTTTTATTTAACTATATTTTTTAATTTTTAATTAAAATACATAAAAAATACTTAAAAAAAATACTTATATTTAAAATATAATATTTAGATAAAGAAATATTCCAAGATTTTAATAGAAATTTCTTCTATTGTATTTTCTTTTGGCAGGTGGCACGCAGATGGGGCGTCCAGAAAAATAGACCGGCCATGAATTACGACAAATTGAGTCGTTCATTGAGATATTATTACGAGAAAGGCATAATGCAAAAGGTCGCCGGCGAGCGATACGTGTATAAGTTCGTCTGCGATCCGGAAGCGCTCTTCAACATGGCGTACGGGACCGGCGCGTCTTCGGGGATTAATGGAGAAGTTCCGAGTAATATGGTACGAAGTCACGCAACGCCCGGGAAAGGGGCGGCGGGCGGAAACGAAGTTCCAGATTTGATGAAGCATCCTGCCGCGGGATATAGCGACGCGGTTTTCGCCATGTACTCGAATACCGCCGCAGGTTAGACAAAATAGCATGCTTCATTAACGCGTTACTTTACATCTATTGAAATTTATAACATACATATATATCCATACTGTTATATTTTTTTTATAGTGTATGGACCTTCTAGTCTTCATCATTTGCACCAATATCTCGGCGGTAACGAGGGCTTCAAAACGCCACCGAGTAGATACCATCCCCATTATCCCCATCAGTACGGTAGCAATCATCATCATCACCACCATCACCCGCCCCCGAGTTACACAGAGACTTTTCTGAACTACAGTCGGTTGTCGCACGAGCCAGCTTTCGATTCAAAGACGCAGGAAGCCCAACCGAGGGATTCGTATACCCAGGAAACGGAGAGTACCGGCAGAGATCGAGAGGGTGCATCGATACCCTATGAAAGCGTGCAGAGATCGCAGTTACCGACCACAACCACTTCCGCGCAATCCTCGATACTGGACGGCGCGGCGAGCTCGAAAATTGAGCAAGCGCCGTACACGTGTCTTGGCGTCGGAAGCTGCGTCTGTTAAATAAATGTGATCGAATCTGTTGTTTGCATATTATTTAAAGGGAAATCTCCCATCGAATCCTATTTGACGTTCCCTCGAGACGGAGCAAAGCTGCGAATCGTCTGAACGTATATGTGTGGTATCTTGTAAATATATTACTTATTTTTACGCGCTAAATTATCATCGGAGATAGACTAATAAAAATCTGTTTTAAAATGAATTTCGATTAGCGTCTAAGCATTATCTCCGATTGTTATTATGCGTGTGTTCTAGTAGTTTATCGCGGTTGTAATTTATTTTATAAATATAAAATAAATCTTTATCTCAATAGAATGATTCGGAAATACAAATTACATAACTTGTTTTGTTTTTTTTACTTACAACTCGAACAACAGCATTAATAATTAATAATTTATGGGTTTCCATAAATTAGACTAATGATTTTAAAACAACAACACTATTCCAAAATATTGTTTCATTTTGATATCCAAGAATAAAAACTGGCAAATAAAATTGCAGAAAGATAGATTTAGATGGTACACATGCAGCTGTGGAAAATAACATCACGAGTTGCAAAATACGAGCTTGTAATTCGAAGAAAGTCAATAAATATTAAGTCACAGGATAAATATCGTCCTCCTCACGCGTTTTCGACGATGCGCATATGACGTAGTGCGCGATTAGCCGTGTATTTCGGGCTCTGACATATGAATCGAACATGTTTATATCGACCTCTCGCTTTCCCTCGCTCACACTGTCGGCCGTCCTCTTTCTTAGCACGCGACAGAGTTTCGCTGAATAAGTATAACCGATGACTTAAGTCGGCTCGTCAACCTTGCGATCCAAAAGCTACTAGAAACACTTTACGAGTGACAGCGGCAACGTCAACATCTTCCGAGATTCATATAAGTGTTAATACTGATGACAATCGGTGGTTAAAGTGCGCGATTTGAAATAATACTGTGTCATTAATTTAATTAGAGAGCAACATTCAAAAAATTTGTCCGTAAGTATTTTCTTTAATTCTCTCGATATTTTATTAATTTTAATATAAATTCTAATTATATAGTTTAATATAATAATGTCATTAAGCACATGTGTCTAAAGTAACGTTCGAAACGAAATTCGCGGTTCAAAAAATCTTACGCAGCTAAAATTTTAACAATGAACGTTTAATTGAGCAACGCTCCAAAAAATGTCGCACTTCGTAAGATTGCCAAATATAACGATTAAACCATCGCCAAGTAGGTATTGATCCTTTCCACGCAGCTTCCATAATTCCGAGGACTACGTCAACGATAAAATTGACATACGCGTTTCGCATTCTGAGTGACTGTTTCCCCGCCTCCGAATGCGTTCTCTTCCGATGATTGGCTGCGCTACTTTAAATCGATTGCTTGATGAACGTTGCCAGTTTCTCGAAAACTTAATTTTGCACAATGTCAGAGTCAAATGTAGTTAAGTGCATAAATACATCATTTCCATGCTCTTATTGAATTTCAATCGGTGATAATCGGAAGCGATTAACAGCGCACACAAACGCGCATAATCACGTTACTTTAAAATTGATCGATTAATGTTTACGTGATTGTGCATACATATATTTGCGATATGTTTGTATCTTTTATTTTGTATGATATTTGTCATATCAATTAAAAACTAAAATTTAGCTAGAGACGATTTTTCCGCATAGATAAGTATGGCGAAGACAAAATCCACCGAGCAAGAGGAAATAGCAGGAGGGATGGGTTTCAAGGACAAACAGAAAGCATTGGATACACTAAAGGCTCTGGATGGCCGCGACATCAGTTATCAGTATCACGTAATCACGAGCTTCGTTAGTCGCGCGAAAAGAACGTTGCAGATAACGCGAGACGAAGAGAAACTAGCGAATTTGCGAGACTCCCTGAAAGTATTTGAGGATTGGTTAACGGATTACAAAACGAATAATAGAGGGAAAGAGAATCTTGCATACTTGCCGATCGAAACGATTAAGGCCTTCCGCGGTCTCGCGAAGAAATACGACGTGTGGAACAATGAGTTCTTCAGGTAAGAACCCAATAATCAGTGCATTTTTTTACGATGAAGACTTGAGACGATGAGCTGATATAGATTTTTATGTTAGGGCGTACAAGGCTGAGAAGGGTGACTATAAGAACCTGCGGGCAGCGAAAGTGCCTGGCGGAGACATCACGTGGGATATTGAGAGGAACAGGCGTTTGAAAGAGATTATCGGGAAAATCAAGGACGAATACATCCAATGGTATGAGACGGACATGGGAGATTTTCGGGGTTTCCCAACGAAGGAGCACACACAATGCATCGTACTCGCGTACAGTCCCGATCCTTCAAAGTTGAAAAAATTGATGACTCAGGTACGCGAAAAATTCGGCGAGGATGATAATGACACGGATATCGAGGAAGAAGGGCAAGGCACTAAGAGAGCTCACGACAGCTCATCGAGCAGCGATAGCGAGCCAGAGAAAAAGTTCGCGAAACGTTCATCGGAAGCTGATGAGGAGAATCAACGGAACGAAAAATCGGAGAGCGCGCTAAGTTTCAAGGACAAGGAGAAAGCTTTGCAGAGCATCAAGTCCTTGGAGGGCAGAGACATGTCGTATCAGTTCCATGCGATCAGCGGCCTGGTAAAGCGAGCCGAGAGAGTGATATCGTGCACGAAGGACAAGCAGAAGATTAAGAATATGACGGAAGCCGTGGAGGTCTTTGAGAATTGGATCACCGATTATAATGTAAACGGCCGGTCGAAGGAAAACTTTAATTATCTGGCAATCGATATTGTGCGAGCCTTTAAACCTCTAGCCGAACGATACGGTATCGAAGACAACGGTTTCCTCGAGTAAGTTTCATTCGAAAGAAAAAATAATTGAATATATTATAAGAAAATTATTGAACAATAATAAGATGTGAGAAAGTTTAAAATGTATCAAAAAATATTTTATTTGCATTCGATTTTACAGGGTTTACGAAGAGGCGGACGGCGATTACAAGAAACTCAGATCTGTTCGAGTTCCAGAATCGGATATTACGTGGGATGTGAAGAGGAACGAGCATCTACGAGAGTTAGTAGATCGCATAAAAAAGGATCACGTTCAATGGTTCGATACGGATGCCAAATTCCGAGGTTTGCCTACCGCGGAACATACACGATGCATTATGTGGGGTTTCAGCCACGACGTTGCAAAGCTGAAGAAGCTCTTGCCAACATTAAACGAGAAACTTGAAGCCGCTGACTAATGTGGCTTAATAAATGTTGGATTGTTGCCGAATCGTTGACGATTCTATCATATTTGTATTGTTACGTAACAAAAGAAAAAAAGAAATGCCTGCTGCATTACGCATATTATATTTTAACATATTATTCATATGTTATACACAATTTGTCATATTTTTGCTATAATAAATTTGTTTATTTTAATTGATACATAGGAGAAGTAAACAAATAGAAACCAACGCACTTTTTGAGAGATTCGAGATTCTTGATAGACGGAGAATTAAAAATAATTATTAAATTGAAAAGAATATACCTTACATATTTGTATATACGTGCATATATAATTTTTTTTTGTTTTTCATTTTTTCATATTTAGCATCGTTATTTCGTATTGTTTCGTTTACTATTCGTTTAGTATTTACCGACCTCACATATATTTATCGGCGTGGCCTCTTTATATTTATATAACTTATTGGCGACACGCGAGATGGCGTCGCAATCGGCCAGCCGGAGGTCTTCAACCGCGACGAACTCAATCGATAGTTTTTATCGGTCACCGTCGGGAGTGCGATAAGTCGCGGCTCCGGTTTGGAGGTTAGGGTTAGGTTAGTGACTCGTTGACATCGCGGCGACGGCGGACGCAGGCGGTGAAGTTTTCGGTGGGTGAGAGAATCATCAGGACCGAATCGTGCAATCATCGAATCGAGCAAATCAAACGTCCGTTATCGTGTGAAAATCGAATTGTGCGAACGACGTTACATATACGGACGAGCATCGGCGCGATTCGAGTTGACGGGTCTGTTTATATCCCGCGCATACGATCGGAGCCAGATCGCGGGTGGCATCCGCGTCCAAAAATAGAACGGCGGCGGCGCCTACCGCGTCAACGAACGAATTCTCGTCCGCGCAGACGAGAGAGAGCGAGAGAGAGAGAGAGAGAGAGAAGGGAGTATCATCCTCGGAATTCCGACGACGCGCCGAATGACACGGGGGTGGAACGCGTGCCGCGATAACCGCATCCCTTTCCTTTCTTCGACCGCCACGTACATATAACGAATCCGGAATGTTCGTCGCGACTGACGGATCGACCCGAGTCCCGCGTGTCGTTGACACATTGCGCTGAACCGTTCGATCGAATGTCCGCGAGTGGCGCGACTCCCACTCTCTTCAAGAGAAAAACAGGGTCAATTGGGGTTGCAGCGGTGAGGTGAGTGATAACGAACGCTATCGCCATTCGTAATAATTTGTTCGGTCGCTTTATGACAACTATCGAAAAATTTTTCGATAAGAAATTTTAATCGAGCATCTCAAGCTCGAATTACTCTCTCACGTGCTAAATTTTGAATAATACTATATTAGAATGTGAATTTTCTCATTATAGAGGCCGAAGTATTTTTTTCTTTTTTTTTGTAAACAACTGTAAGATTAATTATAAATATTTACATGACAAAAAAAGGCGCGAAAAGGAACATATCTCGTGATTTCTCCTACAGCATTTCGGAGAGAGGGCGTCTCGTCTTGGCGCCGGGGCGCACTTTGGCGTGAAGTTCGCGACGATGCCCCGACATCCATCGTGCGTGCGGCACGCGTCGTCGCGTGTCGCGAGATAGACGCGCGTCGGCGACGACCGCGAGAGCATCGATCTCTCCGCGCGAGCGCGAGGCGCCGCGAATTGAGATTCGGCACGCGGCGGCGAGCAATCAGGGGCGCAAATGAGGCGCGTGGCGTGCGAAGGCGGGTGGCACCGATCGGCGGGAATACCGATGACGACCGTTCGTTGCGAGACGGCCGAGGCCAAGCCCCAGTGAGAAGATGTCGCAGACCGCGGATGCCGAAAGCGAGACGGGCTCCATTTGCGACGAGGAACGCGTCCGGAAGCTGTTCCAGGCATGCGACGGCGACGGCGACGGATACATCGACAGGTGAGTCAAGAAAAAAAAAAAAAAAAGGGAGAAACAATATTTGTAAGATTGAAATACCGCGAATGAGATCGATTCGCCGAGATGTAAACTGACTCGAGATAGAGTAGCTCTATCTTGACTCTCCGGTTAATATCGATCGTGTTGATGATACGACTTCCCATTTATTTCATTAGATTAAGTGCGATGAAAGGCAATATCAAAGAACTTGAATAGATTTTTTGAAATTATCGCTTGCAGAATTCATTTCTGCCGAACAAAAATATTGAGATAAATAGTGATATACAGGGTGTTTCTAAAAATTTTATGATTCTTTGTCGAAAATTAAGGATGGTTCTTCATATAAACATATACTCTTATATCCCTTTCTGAGGAGTTACCTCTTTCAAAGGAGGAGGTAAAAAGGGTTTTTTTATAATTTTTGTATAATTTTATATTTTTGTTCCATTTTTTTCCAATCAACATTTGTTTTGCTTGCTTTTTTTATTCTAAAATTCAAATTCTCGTCATTCGAAGCTTATATGTTTAGCACTCTGCTTAATAATGTATTTTATTTGTTTTCTTGAAAACTATTAATTTTATGAAAAAAAAATAAAAGAAAAAAAGTTTCTAAAGGAATCAGCTTTCTAATGTATATATTTAGATGATTACATTTTGGTCCGTTAAAAAGTTTTAATAAAAAATTGAATAGGGATAGTTAATTTTATCCCCTTATAACGATACAGGATCATTTAAAAAAAAAAATTAATAAATATCCTTTCAGTGCGAAATGTCCATCAAATTTCATTTTTCTAACTTGTCAAAAATTTGAAAACAAAATTTAATTTATACTTCCTCCTTTGGAGAAGTATAACTCTTCATGGAGGAATAAAGGAGTACTTATTTATATGAAAGATCTCTAATTTTCAACAAGGAATCATCTCCTAAAATTTGTCGCACTTATTATAGAAACACCCCGTATAATCCAGTCGATTTGAATTTTTCCAAAGACAAGTATAAATATATTTTATGTGAAAATTCTTTCACGGTAAATTCGGGACTCGCGAATTTTTGCGCGGTTACGCAATTAACGATGGTTGACATTCGATGGTTCGCGCGCGCGAACAGAATGGAAGGAGTTCTCTCGCATGCGTTGACGTGACCGCGCCTGCCGTTGGCATGTATATTTTAATTATTTCTTCAATTAATTAGAGCCGCCTCTCTCTCTCTCTCTCCTTCCTGCCATGAATATGACGAGAGTTCGCCGACTCTCCCGAGAGAGCCGGTTGAGTTGGCGCGCGCGGCGTCTCTCTCTATATTTCTTTTTATCCTACGTTAGTAAACTTTGCCGAGCAAACTAAACTGGGGCGGGATCGCCGCGGTAATAGAACGCAAACGCGCGTGCAATAATAATAAGTTTGCGATAATTTACGACGACGAGAGAAGCTCTCGCGAGCGATAGTAGACGCGAACTGTATTAACTTTAAACTCTCCCTCCCTTCCGTTTCTCTGTCGATTTTTATCAACTGAAAACAATTTTCTCGCGTTGAATTATCGAGTAGCCTTCTGTGTTTCGTAAAACTCGCAACTCGAGAAACGCTCTTCTTCTTCGATAGAATATTTTAAATATAATCCGCAGTTACGAGATATCCCTCTTACTTTTGTTTCCCGGTTCGTAAATTAGATTCTATCGTGGAACGTTTTGTTACGTTCGTTTTACGTTCTACTTTCTTCCTCGCTCGCCTTTTCCATCGTTATCCATGTCTCGATATGTTTCTCCCTCGTTGTTTTTTTTTTTCTTTTTTTTTTCCCTCCGCGAAGGGGCTCCGTGCACCACGGCGAGACCTCGATATTGCGTTCCTAGCACGACGCGCGCGTTTCTCCTCCCGTGGCAACTCGGCGTTGCCTTTTATTCCCTTCCGATGAAGCTTTAGGTGCACCTTTTATTGCGCTCGTCGAACATTACAGTCCATTTTGCTCCTCCCACTCACACAACGGTTCTTACGTACGCTTTTCTGCCGCGGGTAACTTACGTAGGCAAAATTACGTCCGCCGCGATCTCACGTATTATACGCGTAGAATGTTTACGCAGGGATTCCGTGTTTCTACGTACGTTATAAGCTACGCAAACATGCATTTATATGTGTAGAAGGCGTGTCGAGAGAGCTCGACGGTATACTGTATTCTCCCTTTTATTTAACCGCGCTTTTTACCGTGTACCGATTCGTATCTGCAAATAAAAACAGATGACTTTTTAAATATCGCAAAAAGCTTTTAAAATTTAATTTAAAAACGGTTTATGTTTTTACTATATTATATGTTTTTCCTATATTTTTTTTAAACGTGATAAAGTGGCTAATTGTTAAATGGATAATTGTTAATACTCTCTAAAAAGAAATCAATTTGTTTCAAGTCACACAACACGCCGGATAGACTTAGATTCATTGTGATTTTTCGTCAAAAGTCGAGAATTACAATTCCGTTTGTTTTCCGTGTTTTTTTAAGTAGCGGAGAGAATTCATTAAAAAAAAATTGAATTAAGATGCGTCTTTGCGAGAGAGAGAGAGAGAGAGGGATGATGGGGGGGGGGGCAATAAGACTGGGGGAGGCAGAACGAGTGCCCGCTCAGGCTTTAATCCCGCGATCGAGATTTATCGTCGGCGATCTAGTTTTATCGTGTGGTACGATAAAATGATGAGATCTTCCAAGAAATTACCGCGCCGTTGTTGGCGCCGTTAACGAATCTCGCGCTCGATTGTCCCGAGATAAATCCTCGGCTTCGAGGTCGCGGGCAACATCTGCGCGATTGGAACGGGGATGATTTATAATTAACTCGGCCCGGGTCCCCCGCGCGATAATAATTGCCTTTACGTCGTTAATTATCACCCCGGGGAGAGTAACATATCGATTCGTTAACGAGGAATAATTTATTGCTCGTGTCGAACGTGTCGTCGCCGCGTGTTTTATGGCGATCATTCGGCTCGCGCGCGCGTGCGCGTTTATTTATCTTTTCACATTTTATTCCCATACGGAGAGAGAGAGAGAGAGAGAGAGCCATGCGATACGCGTATGGCTCTCTCTATATAGATGCGTTTTGTAAGCGAGTTGAGGAGCTCGACGAGGAGGAGAGTGCGTGCGTGTCTTCTACAAACAAATTAAGAGAGTAAACCCGGCGGTACAATTCCTCTCTCTCTCTCTCTCTCTCTCTCTCTTTCTCTTCCGCGAAAAGGGAGAGAAAGATGAAACAATATTTCCCGACTCATTGGTATTCATTACCACACGCTTTCGTAACCTCGTTATATCCTCGCTCCCCACCTCAGGAACTTTGTCGCACGTGAGATGCACGTTTTTGGCGCGCATACTTCACACGCGAACGTTTCATTAGCCTTTATCCCAAGTAATGTATACGTATGATATTTAAGGCGTCCCCTAATTTTATCCCTTACGAGGAGATAAATTTGTCTTTATTTTATCTAAAAAAAAAATATGAGATTACGCGAGCGTAGAAAAGATTCTTTTTTTCTACCTTAAGTAAGCTCTCTCTGGAGGGAGAGATGGAATAACGAAACGCACTATCGTGAAAGCCGAATCTTCACGCCTCGGACAATTGTCGGATTGACGTCGGGAAGCTCGATGACCTGATTTTCCGGGGATATACAGTTTAGCGTTTAGCGTTTCTTCACGCAAGGCAGCCGCGAGAAGAGATTGTGTGTTTCTCGGACTGATAACAGAAGGGAAAGGAAGGTCGATTTCGTCGATGCGGACCCCTCGACGATACCCCGAGGGTCGGCCCCGAACGGAGGGCTGGAGTTTCCCCCCTCCCCTCCCTCCCCCTCCTCCTGCTCCTCACCCTTCTCGCGTTTTATGGCAAGTGAGTCACACAACCGCGATCGGGTTCTTTCGACTCTTCTCTCCCTTTTCGTTGTACGACGATTACTCCTTCCAGCAGTTTGCAGACTCCGTTTATCGGCATTTCTCTCTCTCTCTCCTCCCTCCCCCTCCCTCTTTCGTTTTTCTCTCCACTACACTCCATCCTCGCATATCCCCCTTTGTTGTCTCCGTTTCCCTTCTCCCCCCGCGGCTATGCCTTTCTACTATCACGTAAAATTCAGTTGATTCGCGTGCGACGAATACAGGCTGCACCCATTCCCGTAATGCAACAGATTTCCGTGAACGAAAGCGAACGTGGAGTCGTAAACGTGAAATTTCGGTCGTTCCGTTACGGAATATAATGCGAAGGAATAAAGAAGCGAGTGATCGTTGCTCCGTTCTTCGATATCTTTCTTTTTTTTTTTTTTTTTATCTTTCCACCGCCTTAGTTCCTGTCCGACGATTTACTTTACGAATAAATTTTCTCTCTAGGCTATTTCTTTTTTTTTTATGAATAACAATTCTCTTTCTTCGAATAGCTTTTTTATCGCGAGATGAATCTCCGGAGAGAAGTCTCATTCGATATAGAATAAGAATGAAAGTAAATCGATTTCGGAGAAGTTTGTGAAAAATTTAACGGGGTATTACAGAATTCAGATGCGATAAAATTATATTAGCGTTTGGCAAGAAATTAATATCGCGGATAACAGCTGTTCAACTTGTCATTTTGAAACATTGTACGAAATATATAGACTCGATAAATGATTTGTGTGACGGAACGTCTTCGCCGATGACAATTTTCAGATTTTCTCGACTGCGACGTCTACGCTAATAGATGCAACGAGTTACCTGAGCTTGTTTGCACGCGACGGAGATACGTAAACATAGCGGGAGGAAATTTCTGCGAAAGACTTCTCTGAAAGAAATATCGCTCGAATCGATACCTCGACTCGTTTATCCGTACTCGAGTTATTTTACAGAAGGAGCAGAGACAGATCATATGAGAGAAAAGCGGAGGAAGAACGATAACGATGTTACTAAAAAATATTAAAAAATTACACGATATGTATATTATATCTATTTAGATCTATTGTATCTTTCGCTGTCTTCGCCTTCCTTTTTTTTGTCCGTACATCCGGCGTGAAAATTGACCGATCGCCGATCCTCGAACAGCATTTTGCGGCGAAGGCATTTTCACGGCCGTCCATTTTTACGCGCGATCCCGCACTCGTAATTTCGTTACGCGCGGCAGCTCGCTCTTGTAGCCTCGTTTATCTCGCCTCACGGTTCGATTCAGCCGCGATAAATCTCGAAATCGTCCCGGCCAGTTATCGTTATTTACGCTTCTCTCCTTCTGACCAGCAGAGGAAGAGGAGAATACATTTGCCACCGTTGCAACTGAAAATTTTGTCGACGGATCATCGATGATTGTCTTTGGCAAAAATTGTAGAATCAATCTTTCCTTTTCTCATATTTTCGTTATCTTGAGGATTAAAATGGAGAAAACTAAATGGAGATAATTATAATTTTTTATTCTCGTATCAACTAGATTAATATGATACATAATTATGATAACGATCACGGAAAATTTTAACATGCGTTAAATAACGAGAACATACTTTTTTAACATCGTATCATTATTATATTGAAATTTTTTTTCTCGAAATAAAAACTGTAATAAAATGCGCGACGCGAGCAGATCTTCGCGTTAAACTCCGAATTATTTTCGGAGTCGCTGTAAATTTGATGAATCTTGGCGATCGATACGCCAATATCATAGCTGGCGACGTCAAGGTCTCGCGTCTCTCGTCGCCGTTGCGAATTATTAATATCAGTCAGAGATTCCGAGATTAACTGCATGATCGCGACGCTAAAATTGACGGCCGTAAACTTCTCTCCGGCTATGTGTGTGTGTGTGTGTGAGAGAGAGAGAGGGAGAAATCTCGAGACTCTTGCAAAATTTCATCATATGAGAAGATCGTTTATTTTCAACCACCGACGGTTTTAAAAGCGACGACACGCAAAGGTCCGGTGTCGGGACAATCTCGTAATCGGAGTAACACGATTCACTCGCTAATTATCGCGAAATCTAAACCTCTCGAGAGACAGAGAGTGCTAACAAAGAGATGGTCGTTAAAAGGGAGGAGGATGGAGTGCGGACGGATTCGTTGGACAGCAAGGAGGGTTTCTCTCTTTCCGTTAAAAAAAAACCAACGTTAGATGACATCCCTCTTCCCCTTTCCTTTCCTCTCCCTTGCTCCGTTGCGTTTGCAGCTTTTCCTTTCTTTTTTTTTTTTGCGTCCCTTTCTTTCTCTCTTTTCGTTTTTTCTCGTTTTGTTTTTAATAGCGCCCACGGGACGGTATCCGACGAGAGGCGAAAGCTCGCCTCTTTCGGAAAGGGCGGATTAGCCCTTTATAAGGTGGTATAAGGCTCCTTTTATATAAGGGACTTTGAGAGATTCGGCGCGTCCCTCGATGCGAAATAGAGCGAGACACTTACAATGAGATGACATCGCGCTCTTCGATGCGACTTTTCTCGTGCGCTTTCTTTTCTGCTTGTTTCGCGTCGATATCATATCTTTCGTATCGCTTTCTCCGCGTGTCCTAAAAAAGAAAAAATCATTTCTTCTCTTTGAGTCTCGTTTTATCCCTTTATTTTTAACTTTATTTCTATTAAGACCTTACTAAATTCGAAAGGCAGAATTTAATAAATGGTATCGTCTCTCTTCCTTCTCTTACGTAACCTCGACCTCGGAGGACCTCGATAGTGACCTTTAAAAGGTCATGAAAGGGCCTTTGAATTCTTCGGAGAGATGCCAAAGGGCGAGACGATGTAATAGGAAACTAATCGTGTTTCTCGCGCGCGTAGAAAGTTTTTTTGCGAATCTCACGCGAGCGAAATCTCCGGAAGAATGATTTTGAAACAATGACACACACACACGCACGCACATAGAGAAGCAAGATTTTTAACGCGAGAAGAATATCTTGGCCATGGTATTGTGTAGCACGGATTTCACAACAATGTATACTTATCGACCCGTTGAATAGACAGAGTGTTGCGTGTCAAGTTTTTAAATCGAGTACAGGACTCGGAGAATAAAGCTTCCCGCGAATCTCGAAGCTGGATTATTCGGAAAAGAGAGATAGAAAATCCTTTATCAATTGTATTGAAATTCTGTAGTGTGCAATGCTAACTTTACAAAGACGTATCATTCCTATATATTTTCCGTCTCTTTGATATTTTTCGGCCCTGAATTCTTTTGTTGGGTGCTTTTTCGGACTCGGCTCTTTTTCTCTCTTTTTCTTTTTCTATATATGTACTGTTTCCACGAGGGATGATTAAAAGTAACGGCAGAGAGAGAGAGAGAGAGAGAGAGAAAGAGAGAGGATTCGCTGGATCGGAAAACGGGAAAGGACTGTAACGACATCACCGCGTTACAAGTCGAGGCACGAAATTGAGTTTTGATCCAATCGCGCGCGCCACGTCCAATATCGACACAAGCTCGTGTATTCCCTCGGAATTTTCTTCAAGGCCTGAAAAATCCTCTCGACGACGTCCTCGGCTGATAATTTCAATCCATTCATCCGTCGCGCGCGAATCGCATCCTTCATTTTCCTCTCATCTCCGCTCCGTAATTTTCTTGGCCTTCCAAACATGTATATACATACACATATACATGTGCGCTTGATTCGGCAGCTTACTTCTTTCTCTCTAATCGAAACAACCTAACGCGAAGAGAAAGATTAATCGCGCGAAAATGAATCCAATCAATTGAATTGTAAAATATAAGAGAGAGAGAGAGAGAGAGAGGGGAGGGAGGGAAAGAGGAGGACAAATTTATTTATGTAACTCGACACCTCGCGTGGGTGCACGTGACAGTACAAATAGAAATTAAATAAGCCGTTAAATTCACTTTTCTCGCCGAGCGGATAAACACACCGAAGCCGATGATAAGCCACGTATTACAACGCAATCGTTTCCTACGTGGCGGCACATTTATTGCACTTGCCGTGCAAACGGCGTCGAAGTGCCGTTTAATTGCCGCTGTGTAAATACACGACGCGTGTTGCACCACCGTATGCTCCGCGATCGGCTGTTTTACATTTATTTCCAGATAATGCTCGAATAAATTAATATGCGTTGCAATAAAAAACATGGTCCGCGAGCGTCGAATAATTATCCAACATTTTTCATAATTATAAAAAAAAAAAAAAATATCTTCACAAAATATTATAAATACAAAATATTATAAATACAGAGACAGAGTTTAATTATATCAATTGCAATAAAGATTAATATGAGAATCGATAATAAATAATAAATGTATTATGTTTGCGGAAAAGCAAGATTAAATTTAGAGAAGCGTAGAGAATGATGATTTAATAAAAGATATATAAAATATTTACAAGATTCTCGTGCAATAATCGATCATTCATTATTTCAACAGAGTTTTCAGCATTATATTATTTTATTATTTATTTGTTTTTATAATTATTTTTAAAAAATAAAATATTAAAAAGAATTTGATCGTGCTTAATTATAATTAAAATTAATTAAAAATTAATTTAAAAACGATGACAAAAATTTATATATATATTTTTAATTTTAGAAAAATTAGAAATAGAGATACATTTCAAGAATAACTTTTAATTAAAATATTGCAAGAGGAAATTAATAAAAAATTAAATAGAAAGGCTAATGAAATATTTATAAGCTTTTCTCTCGCTGTCGCAATGATCATCGCTCATTCCGTCTAGTGTGTGCAAACGATTTCTTCATAGGAAAGGTGATCCCACGAGAAGGCAGAAAGAGCGATAAAGAGAGAAAGAAAGAGCGACGTATTTAAAATAAACTCGTGTGTCTGGCGTAAAACCGCACGCGGCGAATGGAACGCGGCGGGACGAGAGTGACATGCATTGCGGTGGGATTAAATTGCATTTGTTTTTCACGCCGGCAACGATATATGGATTAGATTTTTCTTTTGCATTGCCTCTCGAACCGCAGTGCGAAGTGCTGCGTGTCTGCTCGCAGTGGCACTCGGCGCGTCGCCGGCGTCGCGGCGTCCGTTCTCACAGACGCGATACTCTCCGTGATCTAATTGAATTTTAATAACCACGGATTCGCTTGTGGACTATCGTCACTTTATCTGGAAATTAGAAGAAGTTGATTTAATTTGAAAAGTAGTGTCAAGCTTTGAAAAGTGCTGATCCTCTCATGATTTTTCATCTTATTTTTATTTATTTATTTTTTTAATTATATATTTTAAATATTCTCTAAACAAATTAAAAAGACTTTATATTCTTTGATTAAAAATTTAATAGATAATTATTATTATTATCTTACGACGGAGTGTGTCCGAAATTGTGGTGCAATTAACAAGAAGAAGATTAAATGCAAAATAAAATAATTTGATGTTTTGTTTTTAAAATGTGACTTTAAAGATTGCAAAATAAATAAGAGAGAATTTTTGGCTCTTTTTAAGCTCAAATAATTTTCGATGTCATCTTTTTGTGTTTTAACAATTTTATCTTGATTATCAAACGGTTACCAAACCATGTGTAGAAAAATACATTTTATTGGAAAAATAAAAGTAATATTTATACTTTATAAATGCCAATTTTGGATACACACAGTCTGTATATTTAGTTCGCTTGCTCGTCATAAACGGGGAGTCGATCGCAAAGCGCGGTGCGTTAACTCAAAGTGAATTTGAAGTGAACGGTCGTCGGTGGCGCGTGCAAGAAAAACGACAAGGGTAACGAGCAAGAAGGAGGATGCAGTCGCTCAAACCTTGGGAAACTAGAACTCTGGAGAGGCTGTCCCGACAAAGACACGGACATCGCGGAGTGCCTTTGCGACGGTACTATAGGAGAACATAATCCTAAAATCGCGCTTTCTGTCTCTTCATCTATTAATAAACGCAACTGGCGCAGGATTATTCCGCGATGAGCGTCTTAAAAAGCCTCGTTGAGTGTGTCGAGCAAAAGTCCCGATAAAATTTAACTCATTGATAGAACGCTGTAATCTTTATTCATTTAACAAGTTAGCAAAGTTAATTGTTTGATCGAGAAATGTTGCCGGATAAAAATACTGACGTACTGTTTAAACGTCAGTAAAAACATATGTTAAACGTCAGACAAAATAATTTTTAATATTCATAAAAAAAATTCTTTAAAAATCATCAATTTTTTATACTACTAGAGCAAAGAAAAACTGAACTCTTAAAAGATTTCACAAAACATTAAATAACTGTATCTAAATTTAATCAAAGTTAACTATTCGTTCGATAAAACTCGCTGGCGTAATCGTGTTCATCAATTGTGTGAAACGCTCGAGTGCAACGCCCGCAAGTATCAATTAAACTTCCGATGCAGCCTCCGTTACAGGACAAACGTTTATATAACCGGAAGCGAGCTCGCGCCAACGACGATGCTATATACGTAATCCATTAATATCACACGATGGACGTCGCGGTGGCGCGCGGGGAGGGAGCGTAATTAATGCGTGACGTTTAATTTGCGATGGTCGTCCCTAAACCGGCGACGCCATTGTTTCGACGATCAGGGTGATAGAGATGGATACCTCGAGCTCTTGATCTCAGAATTGACACTGATAATCGGCGTTTCATACATATATGTTATCAGTATGCTGTCTGTAAAAAAAGAGGAAATTGGGAAGGAAATTGATGAAAACTAAGTGTATTGTATAAAATGATCTATAGTAAAAAGAGTTTATTTAAAATACGTTGGCAAAAATATTTGAAGTATACAACTCGAATTTTCTAAAAACACATTTATAATTTGATATTCGATATTCGATAGATATGTCAATTATTATATCTTATAATTTCGAAATCCAGATTATAATAACAGAATATCTTCTCCCTGGAAAAATCGAAATTTTGGAATTTTATTCCTCGGGGAAATTTTAAAAAATCTCATAATTTTGGAAAAATAATTTCTAGAAAAATTGAAATTTTCAGCAATTTTTTTGTACTTGAAAAAAAAAAAAAAAAAATCAGGGAATTTTTATGAAATTTTATTGGGACTCGGGGAAATTAAAAAAAAATTCTCTAATATTGCTCTTATAAACAGTCGGCAATTCGCCGACAAGTCGCTCGAAACTTAAATGACTCTATATTTTTCCTTCGAAAAAGCATTAGAAAACGCATTCAATAAAAAAATATTATTTTAGAAAACTGGACGAAAAAAATCTTTCACAAATATTTTCTTTACCTGGAATTTCGAATAAATATATCTGGAAGATCAGAGAATTTTTTTACAAGATTTCAGTAGACATCTTGAATATATATAAATGATTTGCGATCTTATAATTTTCCAAATCGCGCGAATCGGCTGCAGTTTTTACGTCTGGACGCGCGAAAGACGAGGTCGGCTGGTTTAACGATTTTCCGGGTATACCTCACCGTGGCGGCAGACGGCTCTGCAGCTGATGAATCTTTAATTTTGTCCTGTCGACCTAGCGCCACTGGATGGCAACGGAACGAACGGTCCGCCGCGGATTCTCTCTCAGCCACCGCCGTTGGTTCGCGTGAATCGCGCGCTGTTCCTCGCTCGCTGCGTCGCGACGCGACCGATAATTAAGAGTGACGGGCCTGCTCTCGTCCTTCCAGCCGGTTAGACAATTATTTTGAGCATCGTAATGGACGGAGGAGCGATCGCGCGGATGATATGACAAGCGCCAGCGGCCGTCCCTTTTAATTAAATGAATCTCGACGGTATCGTTAAAATGAGAGAGCGCCTTGGAGAAGGCTCCTTGGGATAGAGCGATCTCGTCGTAGATCCGTTTGCTGTGTACAGATCGGATAATCGTGACTCTGCGATCGCATAATGGATTATTAAAATATATATATTCTCCTTCGCGGGTATATATCGGTGAGACAATTGTATACACGCGGTTCCTTTCCACTTTTAACTGTTTCGTGCCTCATCTTCCCGCGCCATGCCTCGGTTTGACGTATGAATTATTCACGAGATGAATTATTCATTAGGAAGAGAGTACTTAGTCTTCGTAATACATATTTCGATTAACATGCGACGGTTTGTTATTTGCGAGTCACGTTAAATGCTCGAAACTCCACGCGATCACGAAGAATTTCTCTAAACGTCATCGATGAAATAAGATATCATTCGGTGACATTTATCAATTATATGGTAATCCAACTGTATTCTTTGTTCTCGATTCATATTTTATAATTCGCGCTCATCTTCGAACAAACGTTTCGACGAAACATATTCTTAATATGACCTTGCTTTGTGATTTTTCAGTCAGGACCTATTGACGGTATGTCGAGAATTGAATCTCGAGAATTCGGTGGAGGAATTGATGAGGGAATTGGGCGCGGACGAGCAGGGTCGCATTTCCTATCAAGAGTTCCTTAGGCGACGACTGGCCCTTAGACCGGAAATCGAGGCGCTCAGGGCCGGCAAACGACGAAGCAGTCCGCATCACACGCCGGAATACCTGCCCACCAGCAGCGACAACAGCCTCGGTAAGAATTAGGTATCGTTGAAAACTCATCCCGCGGCCTTCCCCGTTTGCGATAATAAATCTCTCGGCGCGCGGAGAGAACGGAAATTTCTTCGGAAAAGTAATAAGTATCATTTATATCCTCGCGCTCTCTCGCTCACTCTCTACGAATGTAAATGTCACGTCTTCTTATCGCTTGATATACCGTGGAATATTCTCTAACGGATATTATTTCGCAAACTTTATCTGGCGTATGTCGCGGGAGGCACGCGAACGAGGAGCGCGCTATTTGCTCGAGATTGATGATCGATGGAACAATGAATGTGGGATGATCGCGGAAACACCGCAGTAGCATTTGTAATATCCCGGTCGCGTGTAATGGATACGATATCGCGTGATCGATGAATAAATTGGAAATGGCAACCTGGGATATTGCGCCAGACGTTTCCATTTCTCGCGCACACTTGACGTCGTCAATAGACGTGAATTCTCGTTGCGCGGCATTGAACGACTCGGCAAAAGAATAAGATAAAATGTCTGATTGTGTCTTATTTTATCGATAAACATTTTCGACACTAGATATATAAATGATAGAGGCTCTGAGCATTTTTTTTTTTTCCCTTTTCTTTACTTATCCTCAAAAAATCTCAGATGAACATATCCGTTAAGTTCACTTTGGTCTTGTTTGCTCATATTTCTTGACGCTAAATGAAAGACTTTGCCGCACTGATGCGCGTAATTTCTATTTCAGGAACCGTGTCGGGGCGACATGAAAGTTGGGAATTCGACAGCGGTGCTCGTGATTTGTCGCCGGAACCTCACAGCCTTCAGAAGCTGGTGGAGGCGGCCGCTGGCGGGACCGGAAATATGCTGGATCTTGCGAATAAGGTAAGTGGCGACGATTTATCTCTCTCGTTGAAACGACTATCGATATTTGTATCTTTGGTACCGATCAGTCCTCTCTTGCACTATTAGATTCATTCTATATTTGTGCACCAGTTTATCCTTTATTTTTATTATAAACTCTAATGGAATTTATTATATTTACGCCTGTCGACGTAAAAAAATCTGTGAAACAAAACGCATAATAAATAACGCGATACTTTCGTGAAACTAAAAGGAAAGAGGAAAGAACGCTAAGAGAAGTGCCGACAATATTTGAAGATATTCGAATCTGAAGGAAAATTGTATATCGAGCGATAAAAAACTTTGAGATACTCCCTGCTTGTTGATGCAACATTCGCGCTGATGAAAAGTCAACGAGACGTGCAATTATCCAAGGCAAATTGTCTTTGCATGCCGATAATCCTCGGTTTGAGCGCACGTTCGCTTAACTCCTCCGTCTCTCTCTCTCTCTCTCTCGCGGCTCTCTATCATTTCCTCTCTTCGTATCTCAGAGTTTCGCGCCTGGGAATTTCTTTGTCAGCCGCAATTAACCGCCGATACCACCGAGGCGCGGTATGCCATCGAGGAAGATGGCAAGACGTGCAATTTCTGCACGTTCTTTGCTCTTCCCCGTCCGATCTCGGCAGGTTTGGTATCGAATTACGAGGCGTAGATTAACGCCGTACGTCTCACTTATATGTTCTCTTTTCAAGTTTATCTCGTTATAAAATATAATCGATTGAATTTAAAAGGCTTTTAAAGTGCTCCGTATATTAACCCGAATTATTTGTGAAAAATAATTATTTCGTAATCCAAGTAGGACATCGGACAATTAAATCTCGATCGAATTTTTACGTTTGAGATGCATTTGTTTATAATACATTTCCTCTCTCACTTTCGAATTGTTATATAACGACGAAATTCCCGTATCTTGTGGGGGGGGGGAGGGGGGACGAATCTTCATAGATGATTCGCTCGATAACCGCGAGGTTCCAGTCTTGTTTTAAGAGCCACGGCGGAGAAAAAGGAAATACAAACGAGCCGACCGAATTCCGAAGTTATCGCGATTTCTCGCGCGAGAGAACTTTCATTCCTGCCTTTCGAGGAACGTGAACAAGGAGGATGATTCGAGGAAGGAAAAAAAGAAGCGTCGTTTACTATGCCTATAAATAACCATTATTACGCCCCGCATTACAGCATCGGAAGAAGCGAGAAGAAGCTGCAGTAGCGGATTTTGACTGCTCCGTGAGTGTTAAGGTCTCAGGCGCAAAAAGTGTGCTCGTTTAAAAAATTTATTTACACGAAACGAGCAGTGATGCGTATAGGGAGAAATAATATCTTATATTTTAGTGATGCATAACTCATTCGACGCATTTTGACATAAATATTTCATTCGACGCGCACGCGTTTGGATTTTTACTTCGCCGACTAACTCATCTCGCTTCATATTTTTCCTTCCTTTTAACATCCTTGTCTCGAGCGTGCGGAGGAAGCTTTCGCGTTACGAACGAAGGACGTCTGTTTTTCCGGGAAAACAGGCAAATATGCAGCGCCTTAGACCGTCCTTAGATTCGACTAGGCAGCGAGCAGTTTTCTCGCGTTATACGCTATGCAACGCGAATTTCCATAGAAATGGAATATAGAAATCAGAAAAGAGGAGAGAGAGAAAGATATATATATATATATATATATATATATATATATATATCGGGCATGAATATAACAATACAAACATAACTTCCTTTGTTACTCCTGCGTGGAAATTGCTATAGAGATGATTTGTAGCGCGACGGGACGATACGCCAACATTATAACGCGACAAGTATTTGGATACGTACAAGATTAATCCGCATCTCTCTCTTTCTCTCTCTACTGGGTTATGAGATAGTTGGTAGAGATTCAGACTGTATTTCGTGGAAAAGTGCAGATTATACCAGACGTCTGCAAGATATATCACATGCATGAGTTATTATTATTATACAAAGGATTATCTCCTCTCTCTCTCTCTATATATATATATATATATATATATATATATATATATATTTCTCTCTCTCTTTCTCTGCGTGCTGTGTGTTACTAAAGCAAGAGTAAAGTGCTACTGGGATCAAATAAAATAATACAGCATTGAAGTGCTATTGTATAAAAAGACTTTTTTAAGAGAAAAGCTTAAGAAAACTTGAAGAAACTTATTTTTTTAGAATATATAGGGTGGATTCAAACGGCCAGACTTTGAGATTTTATAGGAAATTTAATTCTGAACAAAAAGAAATTTCGTATAAACATGGGTTGAATAATTCTTCCTTGAAAAGTTAGCGCTCAAAAACTTCTGAAACGATTTTTTTAATTTAATTTTCCACAGCTTTTGTTTCGGTACTTTTTGTCAAAAAACGTACTTTTCCTGATATTTGTACAAATGTATAAAATAACCTTTTAGAGGTTTTTGGGCTTCTTAAGAAAGCATTTTTTCGGTCCATATTTATAGGAATTTTCTATTTATAGGAATTTTTTGTTTAGAATTAAATTTTCTACAAAATCTCAAGTCTGGCCGAAACGTTTGAATCCACCCTACATAATAATAATCTTACACAACCGCGTTTAGGTGCTTGTCCATCCTTGTCTCACTGTCGCGAAGTAAAAAAATATGATCGCGACAATTTTATGATCGGCCGTTGTGCAATATCCGGAAATGCCGCTAACATTCTCTAATTGTAACAAAGTGCTCGTAAAAAGAAGAAAGGAAGCGGAGCGACGTCGTATAGTCGACGGTTCCACGGAAGGACAGATTATTATCAGAGCGTGTAAAGAAAGATGCGGCACCGACGGCCCCATAAAAATGAAGCCGGATAGGTGCGGTGGGGCCTCGCCGCGCAATGTAATAACGATCGCGCGAATAGGATTCCGTAATTTTTCCCTCGAACAATTGACCTGAGCGATCCGAGGCGCACGATAATCCGTCTCGTCTCGAACGATGGGAAATATCGTCCTGCCGAGGACGATGTTTTTCTAGGGCGGCCGATCGTTATTTTCCATTGCGACGCCCACATCCTTTTTCCCGAGGATATTTACTTCCGTCCTCGCCGACGTCGTAGATGGAGCCGCGAGAATTTCATACCTCCTCGTCGTCGGAGTCTCCCTATGAATTCTCTCGTGATAATGCTCGCGTGACGCAATAAACGCTGCGCCGTAATAGTGCCGTAAGACGGGTCGAAATTGCGTCAACAGGTGCGAGGTGGATTTTGCGTGAGAGCGAAAAGAAAAATCTACAGATCTATCTGGGATATTCATCTTTCGGATAAGAGTGATGGAATATCATACAAATATCAATCGATAACAGAAATCTGGAGAACTATATTTTGCGATCTTTATTTGTTCCATATTACGTAATTGAGTTTCTAATTTTTATAGTACGAATGAAAAAAACGGGGAAAGTTTTACGGTAAATTACGTGAAAAATACATGCTCTTTTATATTTATCGGTTAAAGCTGAAATATAATGACATTAAAATATTTATTACTATAAAAATTGCTTGTATACATCAAAATATTTGAATAATTAGACGATACTCCTTTGTAAAATATATAATATTATATTGAATAAAAATATCACGTGATCACTTTTTTCTTATACATATGTTAATATATTCAACGATTAGAAAGAAATTATATATTATAATTTTTACTCTAATATCATAATATTTCCTCCGCGTGAGACGGTGGCGCGCAGAAAACTATGCTGCCAATTATGCCAAGCATCTCGTTCGCCATATCGTGCGGAGTATTTCGGATATCACGCTCCGTTTGGCGTGTCGACATCCATAATCGCGTGGCTCGCGTAAGCGCGAGAACAGCGAGAATGTAGCTCGAGATATTGATAATCGACGGGTATTTGTTTCATCGTGTACGAGGGCGAAGACGGACACGTAGACGGCAATGCCTTGGGACTGCAAAGCCGGCAAACCCTCTTTACGGGAAGCCATCGTCGTCGTCGCCGTCCGACCCTCCCCCCTCCACCTCCCTTTTTCCATCTCCCCTTCTCGCGGAAGGAACGCCGTGCGTTAATCGAGAAATTAGCGAAGTTAATTAAGAAGCCGCACCCAGACCGTCTCGCCCACATAATTACACTAATACAATCGCGCAGCATTTTTGCGCTCTCACTTTCGGTCCATCTTTTTTCCCCGCATTCTCATCTCAGTCTCTCTTGCGTCTGCGAGTCCTCATCTCTCGCTATCATAATAGTGCACAGGATCTCTACTTCCTAGAAGAAACGTGGAAAACCTGGAATTCCTATGGAATTTTATTAGCGCTCAGAGAATTTTTTTTTTTTTAAATTCTATTTTTATACTTCAAGCAGTCTGATAAGCTGATAAGCTACATTGTGAATTATTTAAAATGATAAATATATATGTCACTATTTTTATATATTTAATGTCTTAACAAAATATTGAATATGAAGTAAATATTCTTGTAATTTTTAGTGATAAAAAATGAAAATTATCTTCAAGTGAAAAATGTTTATTTTATGAAACTTAAGTGGCTTTGTGTTTTTTCTCCATATAAAGGAAAAATAGAAAACGCATAGAATAAAAAATCTTATTTTAGAAAATTGCACAAAAAAATCTTTAAAATATTCTCTTTATCTTGAATTTTGAATAAAAATACTTGGAAGATTAGGATTTTCAGAAAACATTTTTTACAACATTTGAGTAGACATCCTGATGTATGAAAGGAGAGTCGGGTACGTTTAATCGCGATATATCTATTTTCTCAGATTCGCGAGTCGAATTTTACAATTATATCGTTATATTTACGCCGAGGATTGATGACTTTTGCAATAACGAGACTGCATGATGAGATGATTTGTCGCGGATGCGAGCGTGAACCATCGCAAGAACGGACGATACCGCAACGGGACGTTTTTCCCCGCGCAATGTGACGTACGTTCTAACGAGTTACACGAAAAAAGGAAAGTCCCGGATAGGAGGTGCTTGCGGTGATCTAATAATTTCTGCTTAAGCGTCGCTATTCGGTTTACGGTAATCTCGCGATTCCGTAGCCGCGCCGCCCGTAATAGTCACGTTCTCTCCTACCCCGTGATTATGTCAGCCGCGAGTTCTTGTCGCTTCTCACCTCAAAGGCCATCCGTTCTCAAGACTTAATGCATGGTGTTTTATCTTAACCGTTCCATCTCGAATCTTCTCGCCGAACAAACAAAGCTTGCGCGGTTTCCGCTGTCTCGCAGCGACGCGCAATCAATACGGCGAGTTTATCGTTGACAAAGGTATTCGTGTTTCCTTATTCAACGCAGAGTTGGAAAAACTCGAAACAAAAGCAGAAATATACGTATTTATGTATATATAAAGGATAGCTAATATGCATAAAAAGTTATCTACACGTATATATATATTATTAATAGATACTTTATTAAACGCTTTCGGGGAGCATCGCTCTTAAATATTATATATTAAATTATTATTATTATTATATAATTATTATTATTAAATAATTTATTATTATAATTATTATTATTATATAATATTATATAATTATTATTACATAATTATTATTATTGTATAATATTATTATATTAAATTTACAATAAAAAATACAGGCAATAGTGACGCAAAATAAGAAGACAAAGGAGAGAGAGAGAGAGAGAAAGAGAAAAACTTAAATCAAAATAGATATTTAGAATGATTAAGTATGACAGCGAAATAAAAAAAACGCAAGATAGTAGAGGAACTTGAATATCCTACATATATTAATGATTAAATTGACAGAGATTTAATGATTGAAATCTAATGATTAAAAATTTCAATTATTGACAACAGTTATGACAATGATACGTAACAATAAAACGATACACATGTACAAGTCATTTGATGATAAGACGGTGATCTTTGCTGCGAGTAATAATAAAAAAAAATATGGGCTCTTGAATAAGATGAGTCGCAGTTCGTCAGAGACTCCTCTCATCTAACGTTGATGGCGCACAATTTGCAGTTAGGCTTCTCTCTACAAAAGTTAACCGGGTCTCGCGCGGCGCTTGACGCCGCTCAAACGGGGGATGGGTCAGCGGGCGCTTTATTACCCACCCTCTTTCTTTCGCGAAACTTCGCGGCAACTGCATTACCGTATCACCCACAACGGCAACCGGTATCATGCACCGTGAACGAGTGCGTCGCGGGGATAGATAACTGCAGAGCCGCCGAAGTGCCGGAGTGCTTTCGGTGCAACGAGCCGGATCGGCGGTGCTCGGTGGCTCTCGGTCGCCCTCGGCCCCGGCGCCTCCTCAAACACACCTTCGGGGTGTATATAGGAGAGAACCGTACGTACGGTGGTCCGTTCGGTAGTCCGGTTCAGTCTGTCACTGAACGTCTTGGCGATCGCTCGCCGCGTCGGAATCCGCTCTTCCCGGATTCGCCGTCGATTCGCGAATGAGTTGACCGCGCGGAACAGTGATCAAAACTTCCGGTAGATCGAGAGATCGATCGAGATCAAAGGATATCGCGCGTAAGATCCTATCCTCGCAGGACAATCCTCCGACAATCAAGCTCTCGCGTGATTCTCTTGACGCGCGAATTGTCACCTCGATTGTAAGATTGACAGAAGAGGGGTAGGGAGGGAGGGAGGGAGGGGGATCGCATAGTTTTGCGAGGCGGCAAGTTTCGGGGCAATTTTTTTCTGGGCCACGAGAATTGTATCGTAGTTATCTTACGGGGATTGACCTCGTAAGAACGATCGATGCGAAAACAATTACGGGGCTATCGCGAATCGCGCCAGCTCGATTGTATCGAGCGTTATCATTCTTTCTAGGTATATATGTCGGTGTATAATAGATACATACGGGCTCTTTCCTTCCGTAATTGACTCCGAGGAACTTTTTCCGCCGCAGTGCATTCTGGTCCGTCATACTTTTATGTAAAGCCACCGGTCTCTATCTTACGAAAGAGATTCCCATATAAATCGCGCGTCCGCGATTAAGTTTTCCAGAATCGATTTCCTTTCCTCTGACGTCAGTCGAGAAAAAAAGAAGATAAAAAAATAAACATAAAAAGTCGTTCACGGAAGCGCGTTCGCGCAGCGAACTTTTACGACGATCGTCAATCCCGCGACGCAGTAATCGTAACCCTTACGGTGTCCCACCCGCGTTTCGGAGGGAGCGAGATTTATGAGCGGCCGGACGGCCGACCGACCGGAGTTGATGAGTAGTCACGTGCGTAAGTTCGTCGGTTTAATTAGATGATAGGAAATCACGATTAATGGTACCGCCGTACTAATGAAAACGCGCGCCATTACTCAGCGCGAGCGTTGACTTTGCGTTAAAGGGCGCGACAATTTGCATCAAATAATTACGCCGCGTTAGTGTATCGTGTGTATTGCTGTCTCTCTCGCGCGCGAAAGAAATTTCTACATATAATTAAAATATGAGAGTAAAGCTAGTTAAGTAGAATTTTATTGGTCGCGATTATAGACACTATTCGTCAGATCGTTAGCATCGATGTCGAAGGCGTATGTAAAGGGTGGCACCAGGGTGCGTTGCATCAAGAGAGATTATAATATATTTCTTGCGTGCGTAAAGTTTAGCGTGACGCTGATAAAAGCGATATTACTCGCGAACGCGTTGTTCATTTTACCGTACGTGAGGAACGCGCATTAATGATCCGTTCCTCCATTTCTTTGTAGAGTAATTGAGATTTGACCTTAGCAAGAGCAAAAGTCTGCCGCGATAGAGATGTACGTTCGAAGTATGCCTGTATTAATGCATCGCTCGCTTTTCCGCGCGTTTTCCCTTCTGCTTTTGCTGGCACGCCGCCAAAAGAGCGAGAGAGCCGGTTTCGATGGAGGAGGGGGCGGGGGCGAGGGAGAAAACAATGCGATTCATTTAACTTCCATTAAATCCGTGCGCCACCCAGTATGTACGCCGGCGCCGTTCGTCCGTCTATCTATGCATCCATCCGACTAGAATAGATCCTGGACTACTAGGAGAGATAAACCAGAGGCTGTGTGCACGAAACTCTCCCGAAAGCTTCCTTCCCGTTGGCGTCATTATTCCAGCATCGATCAGTACTCTCGTGCATCCGTCTCTTGGATGCAGCCGCTGCACTCAGACATATTACCACGTCGCGATTGAGAAATTTACTAAAGTCGGATAACTGAAGTTTAACGATCGAGAGTTTACCGTAAGCTACTATTACGCGACAGATGAACCTTGTTGATTCTTTACTATACGCGTTGGATATGATTAAAGGAGTATACAAAGTGTCATTTCCGCGCGTCAGCGCTGGATGATATTTTCTTTTTTCTAAATTAATCTTTTTTTTTTCCTACGAAAAAAGATTTGAACCTTATAAAAATATTAAAATTATTAAATTATTAAATTATTAATTATTTGATCATTTTTAAATAATTAGCCAATAAAAATAAAGAGCTTCTTCATAAACTAAGCTTCAGAGGAAATAAATGACATAATCATATATTTTTAATTAATTTTAAATAGATTATTTATAGATCTTTTATAGAATTTACGGCTTGATTATGGAAATATATAACGCGTTTAAAACTAGAGACAGAAAAACGAACATCGATATTTTCATACACACATCATATATATTATTACATGTTATTAGATAATATATCGAAATTAATTAAAGCCTGCGGTAACGGCTCTCTCGCAGCAAGATAAAATATTCCGATATTGATCGCGGACAATAAAACGCCATTCGGCGCGTATACGTGCATCGGGTGCATAGATGTATCCGCAGAGATAGGCGACTCGTTCTCTGTTTTTGCCGCATGTTGCCGAGCAATGTGCGCGGTGACACATTTACGCCCGTGACGAGTGTACGATCGCGTACGATTCGCCTCTTACACGATATGTAATGGCTCAGATCCTTATGCATCGCCGATTGCCGTATCGCCGGACGATAAATTACTTGTCGTACATTTATTCAAGATTCCAGAGACACCATCAGTCGTCTTTCGTCTTACGGGATATCCATTTCGTTGTAATCGGGAAAGGAATTATCGTAACCAATTACGGAAAAAGAAAAGAGATACTTAGACACGAAAAAAATATCGAAAATATTATATACTGGGTGTCCCGATCCATTTTACTCGAGACTTCTCGTTCCACCCTTCGAAATTGCTGTCGCTCGAAACGCGTGCGTGACGTGTTTCGCGAATGTGCACCTTGACCCTCGACACGTGAACGTGATCGCGTCCTCGCCACTGTTAAATTGGTCGCACGTGCCATTAATAATCGGCCATAAACGCGCACGGAATTTTCGCTGTGACTTTTGCATAGCGGGTTTTCTTCCCTTTTTTTTTTCCTTTATTAAGAGAGTAAAATCGAACGTTGCCAGACGCGGCGAGAGATTTCAGGGATCGGTAACGAGTTTAACAAACTAGTTTTCTCGCGAGGCATCGCCCTTTCTCCATCCGTGAGGAAGAGAGATAGCTCTCTCTCGTTTTCGCATTTATATATATATATATATATATATGCTCTTCTTCTCCTCCTTGTTCTCTTCGAGAAAAAAAGGTAAAAGGAAAGGCAAAAGTGCGCCATGGGAGAGACGGAAATTGGGAGATCCAATGGGACAGACAAGAGAGAGAAGGCTGAAGAAAGTCCTTCTTTCTCTCCTTAACTCTTTGCTAGGCTTTTTGCAATGCGTTCACGAAAGAGGCTTCTCGCAAAACCACGCGAGCGTCGCGCAATTAAAGAAAGGCCGCTTCTTGTCGAGCCCTCGCTCGAAAGAAAAGGGCCACTTAAGCGATGTACGATGTACGCGCGTGTATTCAAATCGATTATACTCGCCTCTTGCGTAGAAAGTTCGACAGCTCGTTTAAAAAAAGAAAAACAATAATTCCCATCGCCGTGTATATTAAAATTGCAAACGAGACTTATGTATAAAACTCAAAGATGATGAGGCGAATCATTGCCCGTTAATGACGCGTACATCGTTCGTTTTCGAAGACAGTCATTTTTCTTTAATCGTGCATTTTTCGCGACGATAAATTGATAAAACACGCGTAGGTATACCTGCCGGCGTTTAATTACTGACAATCCACGAAGCGCAGTCGTTCGCACGCGCGCCACTTTATCCGCGTATACGTCATTGTGCACGTGCTGTGGCGTGTCACGTATACATACACTGTGTACTAATTACTCGTATAATATCTCTCCGTCGCCGCCCCTTTGGGCAACCCTTGCTGCGACCTATGACTTGTATGCGTGCGTGAATCACACGGCGATTACGCGCTTTTTCTGCCCTCCTTCCGTTGATTTTTAACTGTCAGCTGCGACATTTTTATCCTCGTTCTATTCTTTTGTTCTATTTTAAATGAAAATTATTGAAAATAATTATTTTAATAGCTTTGTTTAAAAGTCAAACTCGAGGAGAAATACAATATATATATTTAATCAATTTTTTAATTAATTATTCTAATTGATTATTTCAAGTATCTCGGAGAAATATGTATTTCTGGTTTATAAAATCAATTAAATATCTTGAATAGAATTTTAATTAATATATTACTTTCACTATTTTTGTTCTGCATCTATAAAATCTCAAAATAAAAATTGACCCGTTCTATAAATATTTTTTTTCGTGCTTTCATTAATATTAATTTCTATATTTAATTTTTTATTCTCATTTCTCCCCGAGCTTTAACATTGTTCTTAATTTTGGGAAATTTGTGCGCCATGGACACTCATTCAACATTCTGCATTTTAAATTAGATCGTCTTTTTATACTAGACAAGCTTGCAACTTGAACGGGTTAACGCATCTATATAACCGAGGGTTTGTTAAACTCGTTCTCTACGTGAACTACGGCATCCGCGATACCGCTGATCAGCCGCAATTACTGTCGTCGCCGGTCCGTTCTCCTAAATTCACGCGATCTTCTCGGCGTGCCGCCTCGAGCAATTAACTCGTTTAATTAATGAAGTTGATGCACAGCTGATAAAAGCGGCCACTCCGCGACTCGTTATGCGCTCCACGGAATTTCGAAATTCATCGTGATTTTTTTTTTATTTTCGCGCGAGCTTCGCTGCATTACGATAAGAACGTGTCTGCGAGCGTATCACATCCGCACTCGTTCTACATTATTTTTTCTTTATTCTCTAGAAAATCTCGATATTCACTCTCCGAAAATCTTCTCTCCTCTCTCTCTTTTGCATCATTGGATATATATATATATATACATTTTCTTGTGATATTTGCAATTATTTGAGATTTAAGGTATTGTCATATGAAATTATTAATCTATTATTTACATTTTTTTCTTTCCAAAAATTTAAAATTTATTCCCTATATTGCTTACATATTTTTGTATGAAAATTTATTCAGCAATTTATTAATTTATGAGATGTAAACCAAGCTACGTAGGTTTCTGCAGCGTTGAATCAATGATTGGAAAGTTTGTTCGTGGATGTTGCACACGTTGCGGTTGTCACAACGTGCGCGCAACGTGGGCTCGAATAATTAAATAATAATTAAAGACTTTCTAGACCAAGGAGATGTTAACGATTACTTAAGGCCAATGAAAACTCGATAACGCACTTGGCGAATCCTTGTGGGTGTCGCGAGGACAAACAAGCGCGTGTGGGCAGCAGATGATTTATTAAATTCTCGTTTCTCTCGACGGTGTTTTTAGAAAGACCGTACATATATTCGACGCCCACACTCTGTTTCCAGTTATGTATTTTATAT
This sequence comes from Cataglyphis hispanica, assembly GCF_021464435.1. Taxonomy (NCBI): domain Eukaryota; kingdom Metazoa; phylum Arthropoda; class Insecta; order Hymenoptera; family Formicidae; genus Cataglyphis; species Cataglyphis hispanica. Next base: position 3,963,319 of record NC_065974.1, read on the forward strand.
GCTTTTTCCAATTCTTTTGGAATTCAATTTCTTTCCTAAATAATTTAATAATATTTTTAATACAATTTAATAATAATTCCTAAATAATTTAATAATATTCTTAATAATTTAATATTTGTTCTACGAGAGAGAGAGAAAAATACACGTGGAAATCTTTTGAAAAATATTTATCGTGACAAGTGATGAGCGCGAACTTAGAACAGGGGATCGTTTACTTCATCCCTAGAAAGTCGCAAAAGTTTAATGAGCTCCGGCGCGAAGAAAGGGTTAATCGAGCCCGCGACGATCTTCGCCGGCGCGTTTCTTGCGAGAGAGCGGGGATTAAGGGCGGGGTTTCCGTATCTACTTTATTAACCGTCGTTAAGCGGGCGCACTCGTTATTTAGCCAGTCTTATCTTGTCCGCGAGACGCGCGATCGCGAACTATCCTGGCCGCGAGCCGAAAATTCACGCAACACGTGCACGAATATGTTTGCGCCCGAAAATATATGACCGCACCGCCGCACCATCACATTCGTCTCCGGGAAGGCAACACGACGTGTAGCGTCGAAATTAGGTTGCTGCCACTCGAGCGACAGAAGGGCTTGTTTTTCGACGCTTCCCTCGCGAGCTCTCGTCCGAGGGAAAGAATGTTTTCTCGTTGGCCCAGTATCGCTCGGGAGGAGACGTAACATAAACCGGTCACGTCGACGCCAAGTCTTGTACACGAAAGGGGGAAAAAAGTTCGCATCGATCGCTGCCGCGGAAATATAGTTCCCGACGACGAGTAGATAAATCGCATTCAAACTTTAATGCGACACGAGCCGCGCGATGTTTTAAAAAGCGCTGAATATTTTACATATTTTTGACAGATGACGTTTGATTGACGGTCTTTTTTTTTTCGAGAAAATTTGTAATGCCCGAAAAAATTAATTGTTCGATCTCTTCGTCTCTCTCTCTCTCTCTCACTCTTTCTCCCTTTCTTTCCACGAAACCATGAAAAAATATTTCAAAGTATTTGAAATATTTTTTCATGGTTTCGTGGAACCACTAATGAATAATTAACGAACCGCCCTCGTGTCGCGGCGAGCTCGTTAAACGTTTTAAAAAAAAAAGTACAACGCCGAGCGGGAGATTCCGGCCAGAATGAAGTCGCTGGAACCTTTTTCGCGAATTCGTTAATTGCTACAATCTTCGTTAAAATCTTTGAATTAGACGAAATATGCTATAAATATTGCAAATGAGAAAGAAAGCGCAAAAAAGTATCATTAATCTATATACATATCTATATACACTCACGCGCTTTTTAACTTGCTTAAAAACTCGATTGTATGAATTTTTTTCAAAATTTAATCGACGATTATTATTTATCGTGCACTACAGTCACTTTGATCAAATATAGTATTTTGGAAACGAGTATCGATTTGGACGTCGGCTAACATTGTTAGGCCATGCGCAAAGCCGTATCGTGGACTAGGAAGCGAGGAATGCTCGAAAAATATATGTAGTATAGAGAGTCGAAAATAGAAGTCGATCAATACCATGTGTGAAATGTTGTAGCATCGTTGTTACGCGTGGCGTATCTATTCTATCGAATTCTGTTTTGCAATTCGCGCTCGGTTAACTTCTTCGAGGATAGTAAACGCGATCCATTCGGTCGCGTTTTATTCATGGAAAGAATTTCCTTCTCTCTCTCTCTCTCTCTCTCTCTCTTCCTTCCTTTCTATCTTGATTCGAAAATATTTTATTCATGCACATACATTCGCGAATGTAGAACGAACATATGGTACAGGTAAGCGCGTTGTTACACATGCTTGTATATGAAACGTCCGCGTCGGATACGCGCATTTGCCGCATTAACTCGCGAAACGGTGCGCATCCAGCAGCGCGTACCTCCGTTATATTCGTCGACCTCGTCGTCGGCACCATCCTCGGATAAACAAAGCGTTTCGTTAAACATTCATCAACATCATTTCCTCCTCGCGTATCCAGCCAGCCGGTCCGGTGAATGCCGCTATAAAACTTGATCGAACGAGTTTGGGAAGCCGCTCTCGCGCGCCTGGATTACCGCAACATCCGCCGCGCGGTTTCAGATGGGCGTGCTATAAGCGGAAAGGAATAAATCGATCGAAAATAAATTAAAATCTCTCGACGAAGAGAAGAAGAAGAAGAAGAAGAGGAGGAGGAGGAGGAAGAAGAAGGAATTGGCGGCGACTCCTCATCGATCGTGCGCGATCGGCGATCCGTGACGGTCCCGATCGATCGAGATTACATCGCGCGGAACGGCGGAGGATGCCGCCTTCCTAAGGTGCCGGGTCACCGCCAGCAGCTCGCAGCTCTCGGAATTCAACGTGGCGGGCTTCGCGGTAGCCGTAAACAATGGCTCGGCGGAGCCGCGCTACTACGTGGATCACCTGCACCGGCAGCAGCACGTGCAGCTCCAGCATCATCAGCAGCATCAACAAACAACGCAGCCGCGTTACCCGGTGCAGATGTTTTCCGGCCACGTGTCAGCCTTGGCCTCCAAGGAGGCCGTGCTGGAGCCGCCGCCGCGTCGCGGTGACCTCGTCTACGTTCACTGCGCGACCGCGGAGGACGAGGAGGCCGTCGATGACGAGGAGGAAGAGCCCCGGGGACTCATCAGGTCTAGGTCGTGGCTCTGTTGCCCCGGTGATCGCCGATCCGATAAGACCGTGCCTATACAGGTCGAGGCCGATAACAAGGATAAGCAAAATGCAGTAAGTTTCTCCCGCATCTCGGATTTTATTCCCCGCGATCTAGAAGGGGAATGAGGGAGAGGATGAAAGGAGAAATAAAAATATAAAAAGAAAACTCGCACAAATCCAAACTTGCGATTTATATTTATAGAATTTTTTAACATTTATATTTATTGCTCGAGACTCTGATAATTCGTCGAACGAGGATCTCCTTAAAAATATTCATCTAATGGTCGAGCTTTCGCATCGCTCTCCTCGTATTATTTATCGCGAAGACGCGCCGGATTCGGCGACTGATTTATCACCCGCCGATCGGAGCCCGACTTCTTTCCACGCTCACATTCACGTGACGTGTCTCGTGCGTGGCATGCGCCGCATCGCAGGAAAACCTGTCAACGACTCGATAAGGCAGGAGGCGGACTTTTCAGGCTTCCGCGGCTCCACAATCGCGCGCGAGCGCGACGATAAATCACCGCGTCCGCGGCCGTGTCAGTCATACAGGAACGAAAACGCAAAAGAACTTTTACTCAATAAATTGCACGTCAGTCATAATGAGAGAGCCGGCGCGGACAATATCCGAGGCAAGCGGCTTTGCCTATTCGCGGAATAATGAATTTCGCGAAGCTCTTTGCCGTGATTGTCCGCAATCAATACTCACACCGGAAACTCTGTATCAATTTTACTAGAGCCGGGAAAAATTTTTTAATTATTGTTATAAACATTACACAATTAACGCACACGGTTCTCCAAAGATTGACTAAAGTTACGAGGCTCTTGGGCGACAAGTTAGTATCGTAGTTTGCCAAGACAAATTCTTAAGTTTGAAAAGTTCTTCCCAAATGAAGAAAAATATCCTTGTACGATTTATGACGAGACAAACTTTTATCATTCCTCACCTCATACAATTTTACCGTGACACGCGAGAGAACAGATATTTTATAAAGCGTTTGTTTCATACTTCCACGTGGTTCCAATATTAATGACGTCCCATCCCGGGATCATCGCAACCTCCATTATTAGTGTCTTCACGAGTCCGCGTTTCATACCCTCGGCTTTTCGACAAATTTCTTCCCGGACCAACGACTGAGAAAACTTCTCGTTCAAGCTTCTTTCTCCCCGCAGAGAGCGTAACTTTGGCGAAAATTACTTTGACGTAATATCCGATAAAGGGGAGTTCGAGCGGAGCCAAAACGCTAAAAACGCAGTCCGATATAATCCGAGATGCTATCTGGACTACTTTTAGAGATATGGACCACGTTGAGCGTGTAATTTGAGGATTTGAAATGTTAAAAGCACTTTTACGGCGCTGATAAGATATTTTCCGGAATGGTAATAGAATATATCTATTTACATGCAGATGTAAAATCATCGTCGAGATAAGTTTCACGTAAACATCGCTTTTTATCTCGAGATTAGATGCCACGCATTTAAATGCATACGATGCGTACGAAAAGATGATTCGATTCAATTATCCTTCGCATTTCACAAGAAATTAAGTGGAGGAGGGAGGGAGGGGGTAGGACGGATTCTTCGTTCAAAACAAACGAGACGTAAATGAATCCTGGCGTTGAAATAATCGAACGCGTTGGAAGGAATTTCGCGCGAAACTCCCCGCGGAATTCCTTTCGTGCTAAGATCGCGGAAACGATCAACGGTGGCCTGAATCGAGGATCGCGGACCAAATTACACACGATGAGAATCCTCCTTTTCCCCATCACTCTTTAATGGATCTTCGCTGATGCGTGGCTGGCAAAATACGCGCCAACCGTGAAGTCTAACAGTCTACGGTACATTTAATAGCGCGTGCGCACAATTTGAGACACATATTTGTCAAATGTATCGCAACAGCCAGCCGAATCGCATATCGCATAAAGTTTAATGAAGAGTAGTTTATTAATATTTATTAACTAGGATTTTTAGGATCAGCTGATTGACAGATATTGACGCGATTTCGCAGCTGTTTATCGGGAATGTTTAAAATAATTTAGAGATACAAAATAAAAACAGAAAAAATTCTTGAAGAAAGATTAAAAATGGAAAATGGCAATCTAAAATGGCTTAAAAAAATTGTGGAAAAGTTTAAAAGAAAAGTGTTTGAAAGATTTTATGATATAAATATAAGCATCACAAACACAAATTAATATATCAATTTTATCATAATTTATTATTCATATTAAAATTTAGCATCTATAATATTTCATATCGTTTCTATTTATAATATTAATTTATATATATAATTTAAAATATTAATTTGTACGTTATCATATGTTACGTTATTTATCATTATGTCAAGTTTAATTTTGTTCGGATCATGCGCGTCTTTTCAATTGAAATAAATTAACGGGAAAGATATTTTCACAATCGCGTAGCATGATTGCGCTTCGAATAAAAAATGACTTTGCAATGATTCGTACGGAATCAACGAGAAAGGTATTGCTCGTCCAGCTTGCTGGACCGTGAAACATTCAGCGTCTTCCATTTTTCTGCCTCGCACCTTTTCCACGTGTCGTATCTATGCTATGGTATAAGACACCACCGTCGTTTATATGTCACCGGTTTTGAGATGTAGGTTAATGATATATGAGCCATGGATCCTTGTTGCCATCTTTGCTCTGGCGACTGACTTTTACGCCAGTCGTTCTTCTTTTTTTTTTTTCTTTTTTCTTTTTTTATATCATCACGGAAAGTTACTCCGCAAAGGAACATTCTGCGCGCGCTTTTACACTACAACCAAACAGCGCTCTTGCATTTTTCAATGTTTTAAACAAGATGTCTATCCTAGAAAAATGGGAAAAATTCTTGGAATTTTTAGGGATTTCTTTTGTAGAAAAATTAGAGAATTTTTATGGAATTTTATTGGAAGTCAAAGAATTTTTTTTTTTTTTATAATTTTGCTCTCATATTGTGAGCAGTCGGCAAACCAATGAATTAAAAAGATTGTTAAAAAGAAATTCGAATCGGAGAAATTTTGCATTTAGCAATCAAAAACATAAATATTCGTGCAAATATAAATATTATTATTTTTAATTTCTTATTAATCAAACAACCGTCTTTATCTTCTACTGGAATAAGAATTTAGTTTATTATTTTATTTTTACGTCCGCAATACACTACCTGTAACCTTTTATTATTATTATTGCAATGGTTCTTAACGCAAGTTAACGCAAGAAATGGAATAACGCGCGATACGGAAATTACTATATGTAATTTGTAAGCTAATAAATTGTAAAATGTAAGCTAATTGCGAGTTTGTGTCCGAACTGAACGGTACGACGTGTCTGAAGGCGAGTTCGGTAATCGAGTCTCCTCGTTCGTGACCTTACTCGCCGATGAAGCTGCGAACCGCCGTGCCGGCCGTGTGTGCGCACGGCCTTGTAATTGAATCCTTGATTGCTTTTTGTTTGAATTACACTCCGGCCGTCGTGTCCCCCCCCTGTTTGCACTTGGGACAGTGTACACACGCACACTGACCTTAACCGAGGACGAGAGGATTCTTTGTGAATGAAACATCGAAGATTGCCGGGCTTCACCGGAACACGCGATTTTACATAAAAATAAAAAAAAGAAAAACATTCCTCGTTTCATATCGTTCGCGATTTCTTCGTAACCGTTTTTCCCGTAAACGTTTCTCCTCGCCAAATATTTCACCGCAAATTTTATGTGTAATTGGCATAAACACGCAACTTTTCTTCCTTGAAATAACATTTTATTACATGAGAGGGAAGAAGCGGATATACATATAAACGAACAACAAATCTTTCCTCGGAGTGCGCACGTTTAGGGTTTCTTTCCGCACGTCGGCACCGGATCCTTGCCGCAGGTACCGACGTTGCAACGAGGTGGTTCCATTACGCAGGGTCTATTATCGGGACAAGACGGTGCATCCTCGCAAGTTTTTCCCGGTAGATGAATATAGTCTTCGTCATTGTCCGCCGTAACTGCCGTCGAAAGTACGACAACGATGACCATCAAAGCGAACATTAACTTCATCCTTGATTAATTTCAGTCACCTGTTGACAGGTATTATTACATAAAAAATAATAATAGCATATGTGGAGGATTTTGCATATGTGGACGCATTTCTCTCATTCATTCTCGAATATTCCTTCGTAAATATTGACAAAGTAAGAGCGTATTTCTTGTGAAAATATAGGAAGAACGATGTGTATTGATTATTTGAATGCAAGTTTACTTTAGGACAATATTTTTACAAATTAAATACAAGCGAAAACAAATCAAAATGTATATGTATATACAGCGTGTGTGTGTGTGTGTATATGTACAATAAATTAAAAAATTTTAATATATATATATAAATTTTAGAAAAATATAAATATAAAAAAAGAAATATATATAAATAAAAAAATTGAACTCATTAAATCATCGATAAAAAATACATCCTTAAAAAAGCAAGACCTTTTGGCTTTTCGTGCTAAGCGATTTGACAATTACCTGAACTTTCCAGCAAAATCCGGGATTATAAATGGGTCAAGATCAATGCTACGCCGACAATATGTCAAAGACGACTGTTCGCATGATCGAGCGTCCGACTGTTTTATGCATCGCGGCTTCCCCTTAGCTTCCTGTCCAGTAATTGCTCTGCTATAACATTATCGAGAATTGTTATTGTTTCGTAATGTCTGATACGTAGTTGTGCATGAGCAGGAAGCTCGGGCGAGTTTTTTTACGCGTTTACGAGGATACAAAAAAAAATTCGATCGCTCACGAAAAGAGGAAGCGAAGAAACGTATTTTGATTTGCGTTGGTGATACGCGTCGTTTGCTTTTATTTTTAACGATCTCGGGAGATCTCATCTCGAGATACGCGGTACTAATCATTACATCAACACGTTACATCACTTATATGCAAATTAGTAAACCGATTTAGCGCTGATTCACGCGATACGCCAAGTATTCTGCGCGCTATTTTAATGCATCAAGATTATTTCTGATTTACATTACATTATGAAGGTATTATGATGTTTTTTTACTTATATTTTTTTATACTTATTTTTATTACTTATATAACAAAAATTACCGTTAACTTAATTAGATTGATCTACGCATGTATTTGAAAAATTTATTTTTATTAATTATTATTACCAAGACATATGTAAAATTAGAGCTTATTATAAGAAAGTTTTTAGCTAATAATAAGATTTTATTTATACTATTACAGGATATATCCTATCTGGAAAAAAAAATGATTTTCTTCGTATTTGGGAAAAATTATAAATATATGTATATCCTTATCTCTGTTTATAGTATTCAATGTTTTAACAAAATATTGAATATGTAGTACACATTCTTTATTGTTTTTATTTTTAGCAATAAAAAATTAAAAATGTGCAAGTGAGAAATATTTATGTTACGAAAACTATTTAATTTTCTTCACTATATTTGCAAATCTAGCACTTGAAACTCAAGTGGCTCCGTGTTTTTCCTTCGTATAAGTGAGAAGCATAAGAAAAAGTATACAAAACAAAAACTTATTTTAGAAAGATGCATTAAAAAAATCTTTAAAATATTTTATTTACTTGGATTTTTTTGAATAAAATTATCAGAAAAGTCAAAGAATTTTTTTTTACAATATTTGAGTGCACATCCTGTATTAATATAATAGTGAACGCACATTTTACATTGTGATAGTACTAAAAGATTTTTTTTTTTCAAAACATGGAAAATTCGAAGAATTGAAGGCACAGAGGAATTTCATTTCGCAGCTGCATGCGGCCGCGCTCTCCTCTCTGCGGTCCGAGGTGGCCGAGCTGAACTCGCGGCTGGTGGCGGCTACTCGCGCGCGGGAGGCGGCCGAGGCCGCGCTGATGCGGGCGGAGGTGCAGGTAGCCCGCGCCGATCAGCGGGCGGAACAGCAGGCGGCGCGGCACGAGGAGCGGCTGACCGAGTTGCATTCCGTCATCGCCGAGCTCGGCAGACAGCTGGAGCGGCATCGCGCCACCGTAATTGCCGAGGAGGACGAGTCCGGTAAGGTGTCCTTAGCGACGAGACGACGCGCGTCGCGATTCCGCGTACCGATTTCCTTCTCCGGAGAGAGGGATAAAGAAACGAGTCTCGACGAGAGGCTCCCGACCAATTCTCCGGGAAACGCGGGGAGGCAATCAACCATCTCTTCTCGGTCTCCGGCAATAACGATAATATTGTAGCTCTCTCGCGTTCCTTCTCTCGTTACCGAGAAGAAGAGAGTCAAGTCTCTCTCTCTTAGGTCGTTTCTCGCATACCTCGCGAGAAACGATCGTTCTTCTTCTCCCGGCGATCACCCTCTTCCGATAAATAATTCACGAGCTGACGGAGTAGATGCGATCTCTCCGAATCGCGATTGCGGAACCTTTGCGCGAAATTCCGAACGTATTGATAATTCGAAGCCGCGATCTGAAGATCGTCTTTTAATGCGCAGAAGTCGAGACGAGCAGGGACGCCGAAGGTTCCATTACTAATCCGGTGGAGGAAAGCGAGGGCGGCGGAGACATCCAAGGAGACGGTGATCGTACCTTGGGAGATGCTGATTCCAGTTGCTGCGAGGATGAGAATCGCCCGGCCGAGGTGAAGAGAAAGTTTTGAAATAAAAAAATTAATTTCCCTCTGAATGATTGTATTACGTTCTCGTTGTGTTGCTAGATATCCAATATCCTACGCATACAACGATATTTTAAATTCTGATGCCAAGAATTAATAAATTATACAATTTTATTTTTGACGTAGAATGGCAGGGAACAGCTGGACAGTCCAGCCGCGTTGCCGACTCCGGAACCGACGCAGCAAGCAGTGTCGTGTCAGAGCGTCGCTGTCGCGACGCTGCAAGAGGAGATCACGGCATTACGAGCGGAGATCACGAGCTTGCAGGCGCAATTGGCTCATTTTAAGAACCAGAGTCAGACTGGTAATCAGAGGCAGACGACGGGCAGCGATTCGCCGCGTCGAGAACTTAGAGTTAGTTGAGAGCAATTTTTGACATCAGAATATAAATTTAATTTTATATGTGGAAAAAATATATTTATTTCGTACATACATATATTTTGATAAAAGGAATAAAACTTTTTAACAACAAGGATTGATATAAGATAAAAACACACAAAAAAATGTTGATAAAAGCAATTATAATTCCATTCCCCGTTTAATTGTCCTCGGTTTTAATCCTTTTATACATCGCCTCTTGTCTCCGCAGACAAGGGGTAACACCAGCTCGCCGGAGCCTTTGACGGCGCCATGCTCGCCGCTCTTACCACCACTACAAACGCCGCCGACGAAGAGCGTAACGAGGGAGGAACCGCCGGTTCTCAAAATGGCAGAGAGGGTGAGATTGAGGAGAACGGATGAGAGGCACATTACCGGTCCGGACATCACTAATCTCGGAGTACGCGAGATTTTAACTTAATAAAGAGTATCGCTTATTTATTTGTTTGTCTTCTTTCTCTTAATTTTATGATGCGTTGACATATTTCAGGTATGTTCCACCATGGTCGCCGAGCATCTCGTGTCGGATCTCCTGGAGCAATCAAATCTGCAGGAACTGAACGGTTCCGAGAAGCAGTTCGAGGTCGAGACAGAGCGATTGAACAGTAGGCTCGAGCACGCGCGGGCGAACAATGCGGTTCTCGCTCTCACGTTGCACGAGAGCAAGGCGCAATGTGACAGGTACGTTCATCGAAGTGACAGAAGCAACGTCACGTGCATACCACATGGTCATCTTTCCCCGTTGCTTTACAGATTAAGCTTATTGGTCGGCAAGTATGAATCAAACGCGACGGCCTTGCGACTCGCGCTTTCGTACAGCGATCGTGCTATCGAGGCTTACGACGTTCTCGTCGCTCTGCTGGAGAGTGAAATCGGACTCTCCACCGAGAGGAGCAGCGTGACAATCGATAATAGAAGGGCGGCCGAGAACGTTGCGTATCATGTCTTGAATAGACTCGAGAACGACTGTACTAATACGTTGGGTGCTCCGTGGGAAGACAGCATGGTCTTATCGGACGAGTGCGTATTTACATCGCACACAATATGTGTGTGTGTGTGTGTGTATGATGTATAATTTTTTTTTTCTTGACGATAGATCGGAAGTGATGTGGAACGTAGAGGACGAGCAACGACTCAGGAGGCACATTAGTAGATTGAAGGGAGAACGTACGATGGTGAGATCCACGGCGGTCGAGCTGGAAAGCGTGCACGCGGAACCTCTGAATTCAAAAAATACCATCTCTCTGGCGGAAGCTAGGAAACTCGATTTGGAAACGGCCGTACTTATGCAGGTCGATATCTATGACTTAAGAGAACTTTAGAACAAAGTTTATAAAATTTTAATATATATAAAGATTATAAAAAAATATAAAATTTAGATAAAAACTCATCGAAATTTTCGAATATTTTGTTTTACGAAAATTTAATGATTATTCAGGAACTCATGGCCATGCGAGAAGATAAGGCTGAGTTACGCGCCAGAGTATTTCTTCTGGAGAAGGAACGCGCCACCATAGAATTGAAGTTAAACGCACGAGACACGCAGATCGCGGCCCAACATGCCACCATACAGCATCTCCAGAGCCAACTGAGCGACGCGGAAGCTATGCTCGCGATGGCGACGAACAAGGTATCATATCTAAAGTGTATTTTAAAATTATGTATCTTCTTGCACTAATTAACTGCAAAAACGCATGTAGGACCGCGGTTTGAGTGACAATGAGAGCGAGGGGATGGAGTCTGAGCTAATCGAAGCACTAGGTAGAGAAGCGAGGCTGAAGGAACGTCTGCAGGAATTGATCTCGACCTTGGACGAAGTCAATAAGAATTCCGAGCTCAGGCATCAGCAGTCCGCCGAACTTATTAACGATTTGAAAAGAGCTAACGGGTAAGTCATTTTGCAATATTCGCTCATGAAATATTCAATGCATTTGTAAATAAAAATAAAATTCTCTTTGCTTTCTTTTTAGCGCATTAGTTCAAACTTTGGAAAAGTCCAAGAAGAAATATCAATCTAGACTGAAAAAGTTAGAACAACAGATGCTGGGAATGGTAGAGAGGCATGCTGCGCAGGTATGATTAACTATAAGTGAAATATCTGCTTTCATCACTCAACATTCATAAGAACAATTATTTATTATACGTTAGTACATTCTTCTATAATATTAATTCTTCTGTAGCTCCTTCCGCCTCTCTTTTAATCTCTCTTCGATGAGATCCTCCAGATCGTCGAGCGGTTTGTAGATTTCATGAACACATTGTGCGCCAGCTAGCATTGTAACAAATGCTGTTGTGCAGAACATAATGTAGCGAGGCCAGGACAGCCCAGCTGGCATTGTACGTTAAAGTCCCAGTGGAAAATTTGTGTATATTTATGCCTCCTGATGTAGTCTCTCCTCCACTAGTTCCTCTATCCTTCGTCGTTTATACGTCTTGTAGAAGTTAACCTCTCCCACATGCCAGTTGATCATAGAATATTCCAAGGCCGCTCCCAAGAAGAAAAATATCGGCAGAAATCGATACTCACGGAATATTCGTTTTCCCGGCCACTTATCAAATAATTTTCTCAACCTTACAATATAATATTGCATTAAAAATGTTCAAACACTGCCCGTCGAATTACGTAACTATCCTGCCACCAGTGCTATCTGCTAGTCGGCTGCCACCATATTGGATTATTTCTGATACGCACGCGTGTACATACGTACACTAAACATAGTGATATTCATATACACACACATACACACTATATATGCTAAGAATTATATATAAATTATAGCCATGTAAGGAAATATTATACTAAATGTTAATTTAATTTTCTATCATACATTTAGGTGAAAACGTTGAAGCAACGAATAGCTTTATTAGAAGAGGAATCGATGGGTTATAAAGGAAGCATAGCACTGCAGTCTCAAAGTTCTGGCGCCAGTGAGACATCGTTATGACAGTCGAGTGACTGAATAATAGAAGACGAGGCACGGTGCATAAGTTCAACGATTCAAGAATTATTGCTAACGTCTTTCTTGTCGTTGCAAGAAGACCAGATTATGAGAAACGAAGATTAAACCCATGTATTTTTTTATACTGAATAATCGGCCGAAAGTAAAAATGCTTAGCCACTCGCTTTGTAATTACCACGATATATATTGACGCTGTCCTAACGAGAATAAAAAAAAAAGGAAAAAAAAAACTTCAGCTGGGCCTACGCAATGTGTGCAATGTGTCGATACGAACGCAAGTAGCCTATTTAAAACGGAGCATTCAGCACATAAACTATAAATAATTGTTAATTAGTAAAGTGTATCGATTACAACAGTGATAATCGTGTACATATGTATATTGTAAAAGCGTAAACAAAGTGTGATACGTGTAAACAATGTAATAAATTGTGCTTTAATATCAAAGTCTTCATGACGCGTTTATAAATACTGAATGCGAGTCGATTAATAATCTATACTATCTATATTATCATTTTTTTTTTACTTAATAATTATATACAATTTAGATTATGCTAAGACTCCTGATCCTCTTGTTGCTGCATCTGTAATGCCATAGCTTCTGTGGCGCTTTTCTCTGGCACATCAGGCTCCTCCTCTGCTGGTACATCATTGATTTCCACAGCTTCTTTGTTCATCATTATTTTCTGTATTTCCTCTTCCAAGTGCACACAAGCCTGCTCAATCTCGTAATTTTTGGACACCAAACCAACCCATTGTGCTTCAAGAGCTCTTAATTTATCACCTCCTTGAGTCTGCATCGACTTCCTCTGCCAATTAACTTCTTGAATCATTTTCCTCAACGTCTGCATTTGCTTTTGAGCCTGACCTACCAGCTGAACCAACACTTCCAGGTAAGATTTCCACGCCTCGCAACCATAGCTCATCATTAATTCTAAATTGCAGATCCTGGAATTGTGCAAATAGATGTAACAAATGATACAAGAGACTGTGCGAGTCAATGAAATCATTATCTACCTAGTGGCCTGATGTTCCAACTGTGCGCTACTGTTTTCTACACTCTCGTTCCATGCTGCTAAATCGTTGAGTTTGCCGGATGGAGGCGGTGGCAACTCGTAACGTTTCATACTAAGCACTTCCATCGGCAAGCGATTCTGCATCCTCTCAAACTCATGTTTCATTACTTCTGTTTCGAAGGCGGTTATATTCAGAGGCTGCAAATGTTCCAGATAATTCTTCGTCGGTCTGTAACGACGTGTCTCTTCCTCAACCATTGCCAGTGCCTGAAACACGTTGGATTCCAGATATTTTTTTAAAGGTAAAATACGAAAATTTTTAAAATGATATCTTCAAGTATAACCTCCAATTACGCTGCTTATTTTATTCAATTGCAATAAGGATATATATGACTTATTACCGCTTCTCGCACACCAGGTTCATCATATCCCTGATCGATATACGGTAGAGCATCGACGATCACTTCTCCAGCCATAATAAATTAAAATAAAATTACGAAAATAATTTTTACAAATAAATAAATATTTGTAAACACATCTCTCAGATCAATCGGTTCAATTATGTCAATAAATATAAAATATATAGAAAGGAAACTATAAGAAACGCGAATAAATTTGATAAATGGATAGGGAATTTTTTGCGTGTTACAAATATTTTGTAGAGTCCCTATAGTAACTATAAAGATTATACTTTAATTGGCCAATTGGGGCAAAGAAATTTTTGTCCATAACAAGCTGAAGACAATACAGTGGACGATCTATGAAATACAGAGTTTATGGAAAGGAGATCGTCCAACAAAGTCACGGTGTTTATCGAACATATCGTGATTCGTGATACATTATTTGTGGAGATTTCTTATATTTTTAATGAGTGATTATATGGAGAAAGCTTGAAAGAGATCAATTAAAATTTGCAGAGGGAAGAACTTGAAGAATTTTGTATCGAGATTTAGTTACGAAAATCTCAAAGAGACGCCATTTTATTCTCGAAATATTAACCGCGGTCGAAAATCATTTGTGAATAACTTTCGTATGAATTTCCGCGATTTTTATTTGGAATGTGTGGATCTGCACATTTTATCAATCTAAATCTTTTATTTCTTCCAACGATATGACTGTTAAAGAGACTTAAGCTTCTATCAGTTAGATTATTCTCAGTGATTATTCTTCTGTAACAATACACATTTGTCAGGTTTGTTGACAAATTTAAATAAGTTTTCTGCTGCTTCTTCACAGCAATTCTTATTTTAATAATTTATATAAATATATTTTTATTTCTTGAAATGTATATAACACTATTTTATAAAAAGGAGGAATCAAAATTCTGCAATATATTTGAAATTATTAAGTTAAAAATTGTTTCCAGTGCAATCAGGACAAGAATTTTAGAGCATAATCATGGCTATGCACACTGTTCCACCAAAGCGCAAAGAAATCTACAAGTATGAGGCTCCATGGCCATTGTACAGTATGAATTGGTCGGTGAGACCTGACAAAAGATTTCGTTTGGCACTAGGAAGTTTTGTAGAAGAATACAACAACAAAGTACAAATTGTTTCACTGGATGAAGAAACATCTGAATTTAGTGCTAAAAGTACATTTGACCATCCTTATCCTACAACAAAAATTATGTGGATACCAGATAGCAAAGGTACTTGTATATTTTAATATTTATATATTTTAATTTGTAATCTTTTTTGGATTCTACCAATAATCAAATAAATATTTGTTAGGTCTATTTCCTGATCTTCTCGCCACATCCGGTGATTATCTAAGAGTGTGGCGTGCTGCAGAACCAGAAACTCGTTTGGAATGTGTTCTAAATAACAATAAAAATTCGGATTTTTGTGCTCCACTTACGTCCTTTGATTGGAATGAAGTGGATCCAAATCTAATAGGCACTTCTAGTATCGACACAACTTGTACTATTTGGGGATTAGAGACAGGACAGGTATTGGGTAGAGTGAACATGGTCACGGGTCACGTGAAAACGCAACTTATCGCGCACGACAAGGAAGTATACGACATCGCATTTAGTCGTGCTGGAGGTGGTCGTGACATGTTCGCATCTGTCGGTGCCGATGGATCCGTGCGGATGTTCGATTTACGACACTTGGAACACTCTACGATAATTTACGAAGACCCGCAACACACTCCGCTATTGCGACTAGCGTGGAACAAGCAGGATCCTAACTATCTCGCTACTGTAGCGATGGATGCGTGCGAGGTCATCATTCTGGACGTTCGTGTGCCGTGTACGCCAGTCGCGAGATTGAGTAATCACAGGTCAGTATAAAACGATATAATGTTAAACGTCTCGTCCATTCATGAGTGTTATTTATATACATAATATAGAGATATATTTTATTTGTTGTATTGATTTCAGCAAAAATTCCTTTGACTAATCATCTTTTTGTTTTTTTGTTACAGAGCTAGTGTTAATGGTATAGCTTGGGCTCCACATTCATCTTGTCACATTTGCACGGCCGGTGATGATAACCAAGCTTTGATTTGGGATATCCAGCAAATGCCAAGAGCGATAGAAGATCCTATACTTGCTTACACCGCTGCAGAAGGTGAAGTTAATCAGATTCAGTGGGGCGCCACGCAGCCCGATTGGATAGCCATTTGTTACAATAAAGCAGCTGAGATTCTTCGAGTTTAAATTAAAAATCTACATTTATTTTTAATTTTTCAAATACGCGAGTGATACTAAATTATTTTTTTTTATCAACATAAGATATACAAATATATCCTACCGAGTGAAGAATAGCTATATTATAGATAGCAACATTTTTTTGCATTTTATAATTGTGTATATACGTTTATAAAAATATTACATACTTGATAACAATAGAATTATTGATTTAAAGTTTTGAGTACACAAATTGTATCAGTATATAATTATTTAGTAATTAATCACTTTAAAACGGTTTTTTAAATTGCATGTGGATATTAAAACAATTTTAATAGTATAAAAATACAATGATTAATTGTTATTACAATAACAATATATGCAACCATGCATATATATGGTTGTAGCATTAGTTCCCCGAATGTGATCATGTTATTGTGATTATCCACAATTTTTAGTATGTAATGTACAGATTTTTATATAGATGTAAATTTTTGATATATGAAGATGTATATTATATAATAACGTCCTCGATTTTACATCAAGTATTCAATGATTATATCATTATTGATATAGATACTAAATTAACAAGTTTATAAGAAACCCATTACGTAATAATATTCATTTACAATTTCAAATATGTTATACAGAGATTACTGAATCATGTATCGGATTGATACAGATTTATATGGAAAAGTATATTAATAATATATATATATATATATATATATATATATATATATATATATGTATATATGGATATATTCCATATATATTTATATATATAAAATGGATTTGTTCTCCTTAGGTGTTTATAAATTGTACAGTGATCATTTATGAAAATTGAAACATAAGTTGTAAGAACAATTAATTCTTAGAAAGTAATTTTCACTATACTGTAAATGACAAAAGAAAATAAAGTTGAAGTTTTTAAAATTTCAAATTTGAAATTTTATATTACATCTCTTGCCTATTATGTTACTGATATCTCAAAAATAAAAATTTGTGTAAAATCGACGAGAAATCAAATATTGGCCCTGCAGGGAGAGTTTTTTAGCGGGTGCGAGTCCCGCATATCCCACTGGATCGGCCGGTGGGAATGCATAATGCATTTTTCTCTTCCTTCGAAAAAAAAAAAAAATACATTTACGGATTTTGAAGCTTTAAATTTTTTTAAAATTTTGGTTTATGCCACCTCTTTGCTGATTATATTCTCCTGATACTTTTACGGATTTTGAAGCTTTAAATTTCCGCGCTTTTTAAAATTTTGGTTTGTGCCACTTCCTTGCTAGTTATATTCTCCTGATACGCCACCTCTTTGTTCATCATGTTCTCCTGATACATTTGTGAATTTTGAAGCTTTAAATTTTCGCGCTTTTTAAAATTTTGGTTTGTGCCACCTCTTTGCTAGTTATATTCTCCTGATACGCCACCTCTTTGGTCATCATGTTCTCCTGATACATTTGTGAATTTTGAAGCTTTAAATTTCCGCGCTTTTTAAAATTTTGGTTTGTGCCACCTCCTTGCTAGTTATATTCTCCTGATACGCCACCTCTTTGCTCATTATGTTCTCCTGATACATTTGCGAATTTTGAAGCTTTAAATTTTTGCGCTTTTTAAAATTTTGGTTTGTGCCACCTCCTTGCTAGTTATATTCTCCTGATACGCCACCTCTTTGCTCATCATGTTCTCCTGATACATTTGCGAATTTTGAAGCTTTAAATTTTTGCGCTTTTTAAAATTTTGGTTTGTGCCACCTCCTTGCTAGTTATATTTTCCTGATACGCCACCTCTTTGTTCATCATGTTCTCCTGATACTTTTGCGGATTTTGAAGCTTTAAATTTTCACTCTTTTTAAAATTTTAGTTTGTGCCACCTCCTTGCTAGTTATATTTTCCTGATACGCCACCTCTTTGCTGATCATGTTCTCCTGATACTTTTGCGAATTTTAAAACTTCAAACTTACGCGCTTTTTAAAATTTGAATTTCTGCCAACTCTTTGCTGATTATGTTCTCCTGATACGCCACCTCTTTGCTGATCATATTGTCCTGATACTTTTGCGGATTTCAAAACTTCAAATTTTTGCGTTTTTTGAAATTATAATTTGTGCTACTTCTTTGCTGATTATATTTTCTTGATCATATTCTCCATTATAAAAATCTTTACTCGAGTCGATAAAATAAAGTTTCAGAAATTCCAAGAAAGAAAAATCGGCAAAAAAGTATCACAAAAATATATAATTAATAGCAGTAGCAAAATGTGTGGGAATGGATGGGTAGGTTCATTCAAAAACATCCGTTTTGTATTATTAATAGAGTTTATTAGATTTTTAAAAATTATAAAACATATTTTACAAACTATTATCGATTTATATACATATATACATATATATGTATTCATAAATAAAAATGGATCGATCGCTTTCGCTGTTAATTACATTTTGCACACACGCAAACGCAGTCATTTTTATTATTATATAATGATACACATAGTATTTTATTATGTTATACATATATCGAATATCGGACGCAATCGCATTTCGCTGTACATATTTTGTACATACACACACACACACACACACACGCACACATATCTTTATTAATTACACAGTGATACACACAGACATTTTATTATGTGCATGTATACATATTTTTTGAGTATCGGGCGCAATCGCTTTCGCTATTACACTATATTTTATACACACATTTTTATTATTATACAATAATACATACTGACATTTGTACGTATATATATATATATATATATATATATATATATATATATATATATATATATGTATATGTATATATACGTATAAATGTCAGTATGTATTATTATATTATAATAAAATTATTCCAAATGATCTGGGATACCTTGTATATATATATATATATATACAGAATGTCCCAGATCATTTGGAATAATATCGTGTGCAGGTAGAGCGGACCAAACTGAATCAAAAAGCCCTCTATTAGTTTTTTGAATAACACTTATCAAATCCCATTGATTTGCATTTCTCATATTTAGATTTAATATAAAGTATTCACCTGTATGTGAAATTAAAATTTAAAATATGAAATGTGATTTCATGAGCACAAAAATGGACATTGCTTTATATTTTATTAACAATAGATTTTATTAAAATTTTATTATTAAATTAAAAAATAAAAACCATAATTTATATAAACATAACAACTTAAATAAACATAATTTATAATATTTTATTTATTTAGAAATAATTGAGTTATGTACATACTTACTTTCGATTACGTAGCACGTCAAATTTTACGACATATGCCAAAGCTTATACGTTGCTTACGTCTTACGACTTACGTTTACGACTTAATGTACTTGCTATGTGCTCAGATCCTAACTGGGATTAATAAGAATAAAATTCTTTTTACAAAAACAGCATGCATGTTTTATTATATGAAATATCGTATGATTTACAAATGTTAAACGGGCAAAATTATTTACAATAATGAGCTCGATATACGAGTTCACAATTTGGTCAATTATATAAAATATTTTAATCTAGACTGACATTACTGCGCGCGCACGTGTATGTGTGTGTATGTATGATGATTTTTTTTAATATGTATTTTCTCTCTTGCTAGTTTAATAAATATCTAACTCTGATACAGAGTAAATATACTTTTATTGCCTTCAATGCGTAGTAAGCAGAAATTTTGCATGAAACTTCAAAAACAAAAATATTCTTAAAAATTTCTAGCGTTATCAAGAAAACCACGATATCTTTTCAATCGTAGGTAGAATACTTTTATCTAGTTGTATTAATACACTTTTGTAATATGTAACGCAAAAACTTAATTATTCTCTCTTAATTATTTCTTTGACATATATGTCGAAGAAAAATATACATATGTCGATATAAGATATAAGAAAAAAAAATACGCTTTGGCAAGAATCTATGCCTTAAGAGATATAAATGTATAACAATATTTTTACATACGACTATCGTAAATTTGTAATTTTTGTTCGAAATATTATTTATATGAAAGCATCAACTTTTCTTTTCAATGTCGACAAATAAATTACATCCACTCAGTCTCGAGACACTCTCACAAGTTACACATGCACGCGTTTCGCACTACTTTTAGCAATAATTTACACAGTGTTATCAACGAATTGTAACCAGATCATTTATAAAAAATGTTAAAATTCATTTTTATCCTCTTCTCTTAGTTTGATTTTCTCTCAAGTCAACAACATGCATGACTTATGTCGTGCAAATAACAATTGTTGTATGTGATGATCTTTTTGCTGAATGCTTATTCTATTTCAATATAGAATAAACTCAGACTAATACAATACAATACTAGAATACTAAAGTTCTATACTCAAAACTGACATACTCTTACAGAACACATAATTTACTCGCAATATAATAAAGATGAAGCACCGTACACGCCATGGTGAGCATATTTCCCATGGCAACGGTCACGTGCACTCGGCGGAACGCTTGATGGATCTTCAAGTAGTGCGGGCAGTTTTTTAGCGGCCCGGCGTTGTGACCGCCGATCTCGTTCCCGACACCCGCTGCGCGTTCCAAGTTGTTTTTCTGCACAATCAGCTGGAGCAGCGGTGGTGTTAGATAGAGACGTATCAACAGTGCCAGGAAAAAGGCACCGGACATCGCACCGACCTACGCATATTATAAATTTCACTTCTTTTTATTGTTATTTTCATTTTTATTACATTTAAAGTTAAGTAGAAAAATTAAATTAAGAAAACATTAAATCCAAAAAATTATTTCTATTGAGGAAAGAAATATGAGGTATAAAAGTTAAGTTTGTCTTTAAATTTTTCATGATATCTTTTACGCACCTGAACAGCGATTTCGATGTCCCACATGTACGCCGGATGATGTTTGACGAATATGAGAAGCGTGGTAAGACTCAAGCACGCATTAATCGTAAAGTATCTCGGAAATAGGACGCGTTGCACCTCACCGAATGCGTGTCGTGGCAGTGCAAAATATAAAGATAGACCTGCAAGCAAATCATCATATAAAAGCAATTAATTATAGAAACTTATGTAAGAAAAAAAGAAGAATTTTTTTACCCTACTTTTATTCCAAAAAGAAAAAAGAATTCTTCCATTCTTACTATAATACAGATATTTCGATGTTTCTTAATTACCTGATACGAAGGTCATCCAAATTTGCGCACCAAAATGTATGACGAAGGATGCGAGATAAATGAAGGAGGCCACCGTGGAGTAGGAATGGCCAGGAGCCTGTGCCCTTTCCTTCGTTGGAACGAGCACCGATGCGACAAACAAGACCGCCGCGATCATAATTACGTGAGTGGGTTGCGCCGTGTGAAAAAAGATCCTGCAAAAAAAGATGCAATTATGAATTTAATATCTCGGTTTCTCTCAATTGCAAGAATTTTAATTAAAGAAAACACCCTGCTCCTAATCAATCAGAATTTTATTATAAGCGTTCTCAGGTATTGTACATATAGTTCACGTTCGATAAAATTTCAAATTAAGAATTACTTATTAATTACTAATTAATAAAAAATTATGCTATTTATAAAACGCGATAAAAGGCTTGAAAATCAATGGGATACATTATCTCGATCAGAATCATGCTTATTCGAAAAATGGCCTGATTAGATTTTTTCCTTTTTTTTCGATATTCTTATCATCGTAAAAAAAGTTTACATTAATAATTGATAATCCAACTTGACGCAATTTGCGAGATATAATTTCGTCGGGCGCCGTATTCTCGCCATCTGTCCACTTCACCAAGTATCTTGAATTATATGATTATTTAATATACGATGCGCAAGCATACGAGCTGCGATATCGACGACGAAAAATTTCGTCACGCATATCTTCGTTAGATAATTTGCAGCGCGTCTCATTTTTTGATGCACGCGTCGACGTGACGTCAAAGTCAATTAAATCTGCTGAGATTGAAGGCGTCTGAGAATGCGTTCTAGTGTGGGTTAACGCTTATATAAATTATTTGCTCAATTCTAAATTGAGTTCAAGGATACATAAAACACAATTTTTGCTTTCCAATATATATTACACACACACACACACACACACACACACACACACACACACACACACACACACACACACACATATATATATATATATATATATATATATATATTTAAATAATAAAATATATAATATTAAATATATAATATAATAAATATATATTTATATATATATATATATATATATATATATTTATTTATTTATAATAATCATAACAAATTAATATATATATATATATATATATATATATATATATTAATTTGTTATGATTATTATATTTATTTCCGTATCGCAGAGAATTTTTTTTATATGACGCAAATATATTATAAAAATATATTAGCTATATAAAAAGAGATAGAAAACTATAAATAGTTGAAGGATACTATCAGATGATATCAGGAATTACTATCACTAGTAAAAGATATTAGGAAATATAATTTATATACTTATTATCATTTAATTTTTATATGACGTTATATAAATTAATATTTATATTAAATGTCATATTAAATGTTAAAAATGCAACGCATGAAAAACTCGTTAATAAATTTTAGCAAGCGCTTCCTACTGAGATGGCCTGTGGCATATCGAACACGCACGAATAGAAATAATTCTTGCACGCACAAGCACGTGTTGCATGTGCATGCATACGCATACGCGTGACTCTCGAAATTCTTCGAAGTGTCTCGTATGTTTTATGCCGATGCTGTTACGAGTTACGAGGATGCTGGTGCGCACTCCCTGGTCAAGTACCTCGGCGTGCCATCCCTTTTTTTTTTTCTCTCGACAAGTTTAAAGCGCATGTGCATCTTTGCCAATGCAATATTCACTTCGATAAATTCCGGTGTTTTTGATTCTGTATATTTTGTACAGCGTAATAGGAATTTAGTAAAGATAAATTTACATAATCATTATTCATTGTCTGTCTCTGATCATCTGGTCATCTATTTCATAGATAGACATAAAGTAACTTTGATTGTTTTCATTGCAGGAATTAACGCATTTAATTCTGCAACTAAAAACAATTTAACATGACGTGGCACGAAATTATCGCACGTGACGCAGCCTCTTTGTTTGTTCATTATTGTCAACAGTAAGCAAAAATGATTTTACATGTCTGTATCTTTAACGATGCAAAATTTTTATCTTTTAAAATTGCCGAAGATATTTATCAAATTTGCGGCACACGTTATTCAAAATGTGATAATATTCAATAATGTGTCATGTATAAATAACTGTATACGTATTTATGCCGATGTGTGCAATTTATGTAATTGCGCGAAGAGTAAACACGCAAGAGAAATATATATATCGCGAGATATTACTCCTTTTTTTTTTTTGTTAACCAGATATAAGTATCGTCGTAAATCAATAAGCAGGCATCATCCTTGGACTAATTTTATATTTGCAAGTAAAATCACGAGGAGCACGTCTGTCAAGCGGCGAAGAGAAACTTCTTGTTTTTTTCTGGCAAACGTAGAGCGTTCACGATAAGAAACATCTGTGACAATACAGCGCGTGTAATAATCACATTATGATCGCGCTCGATCGCCTTCGAGTATCAATTAATCACGACGAGGTCAGCAGCCAATAAGCCGAGACAATAAAGTTTGTCTGCCGTTTGTATTTCTTGCACTCAGCCGCCTACTCGTGATTAATAAATCGGTGTTCGACGCAAGTAGGTGAACCGGCGAGACAAAAAAATCCTACCACGCGACACTTTGCGTCACGCCTGTCTATCTCGTTTGTTAGACCCGCATATTTTTATCTCCTACATTTCGTCATTTGCGTTCTTTTTTACATCAGTCGCGACAAGTGCATCCGATGCATGGCGAAACAAATGTCTCTAACGTGTGATAAAATTTAATTAAAGATTAATTAGAGATTTGCCTTACCAATGATTTGACGATTTTATTCATTTATCCTTTTTTACCGTTTATCAGATATTAGAAGTCGAAAATGATACATTTTTCTCCGTTCTTTCTTTCTTCATTTTAGATGACAGATGCATATTTGATAGATATATTGGATATTTATTTTTCTATATTTTATTTTTTCTATTTTTCTTACATTTTCTATTTTCTTTTTTCATCTTTTATTGTGTTTTAATCTCTGTGGTTATCTCTTTTTTTCTTTATTCAAAATTATATTATATACTCTTTTCTGTTCATACGACAGGATCCGCGAAAGAGAGAATCCGAGGATTAAGTCCGGATACACGATCGTGATTTGATATGCGAACAATCGGACGCACCTGCGTATATGTGCGTGTGCGAATGCGTTATGAGCCTAGTATTATCAAGTGGGAAACGTGCAGGATGGCACGCACGACCCACGTCGCTCAGATCGTGCCGGCGTATGATTCGCAAAATCAGTTCTCACTCCGATTTTATTAACGATACGCGAAACAATGTGCGCGAATCTCTATTGGATGCATCCGGTCTCCCCGTTTTGTCTCAAACCGTCGCGTTACTCCCAAGATACTAACTTCGTAACTCTGAGTAAACCCGTTTCTAAGTGCTTGGGAGTACAAAGTTCTCTTATATATATATTAATTTTAATCACAAAAGATAATCTTAATTAATAAGTGAATATCAAGAATATCAATTTTTAATATAAAATTATTACAGTTATATAAAATTATTACTGTTACAACAACAAGAATCTAAAATATGTATGGTGGAAATTTTATTAGAGATGTAATATCGTCCAAAATAATCAAGTCATATTTCAAATTATACAAATAAGAAATAATAAATTATATAAATTATTAATAAATGAATATGTGCGTGAGATGTGTAGAACGAACGAATGATATATTATAATATTACATTCTGTGTTTCTAATGAAAACAACGGTTGTGCGACATAACGGAATGACCAGACAGAACAAACAAGATCGTTTAGTAACGCCTCATTTGTGAATTCTTTAAAGATGCCGAGAGAGATGCTCGGTGCTCGGCGAATTGCCAGCTATACGTCCGACGTGGCAAGTAGATTACAGATGTTCGATACCTCGTGAACTCGTTATACATCTCATCGCTTCGTACGAAATTTCTATAAAAAGAAATCCTTGATATTTTACATATTTTATGAATATTTCATCTTAGAATTAATTAAAAAGATATATCATGGAAAAAATTGGGGGGAAACTCTCTTGCAATGTATGATGTCATTCTCTCGCTAAGAAAAAATTAATTGGAAATTAATCAAAGCAATTGTTATTAAAAGGGCATTTCTCCGGTTTTGATGTATATATATATTTATGTAACATCTCAAATAATAAATATATCATTAATTCTAAAATAATTATTAAAAAATTATTACCTATATAGGTATGATATTTATATAATGCTGTATCTTTTCGTATATGTAAAATTTATAATACATTGTGCAAATGTATATTGACGCGATCTGATTGAGACATACATTTATTAAAAAGCCGTTAATGCAATCATTTTGCAAGAGTAATTATCGGAGATGATTGACTAATTCCGACTAATATTCCGAGACGTTCGAATGCTCGATCGACGAAGCACTTAATAAAGAATGCTCTCGAAAGATAATGTATCCTACGCCTTTGCATTATAAACGGGTTCCTGCGGTTGTCCGAAACGCCCGGAACGTGTAATTATGTTTTTTTTTTTTTTAATGGCATTTGTATCACACGTTAACATATACGCTGTGTCAGCTCGAGTGTGCACGCGTATGCGATTCCAGCGCGAGAAAGCCGCGATTACTTATCTTCCATTAAACCTTGTTGTGCACACAAAAATTACCGGCGCCTTTCGCGCAAAAAAAAAGTGCGGGCATTATATTTATATACATAATACGTGCACACATTATATATATATATATATATATATATATATATATGTATTACCACAAAAATAATGTTATATTAATTAATATATTATTTATACATTATGTAATTAATATTAATCAGAGCATAATAATTAAATATAATTATTATTCTTTATTAATTTTAGTTTTATATATAAATATAAATATATATATATATATATATATATATATATATATATTTATATACATATATATAAAACCAAAATTAATGGAAGAATAATAATAACATATAATATAACATGACAACATATTAATATAATATAATAATAAAATAATAAAAAATAATAATAACATATATATATATATATATATATATATATATATATGTATGTATGTATATACATAAAATATATACATAAAATATAATACAGAAAATATATACATAAAATATATACATAAAATAAAATTATTATAGAATATAAATGTTAAAGAAGGCAATAAAAAAGGATATAAATGTCTTTATAGATGGTTTTCTGGAAAAATAGAATTAAATTTGCGTGCACGTCCTTTGCAAGAATGCATCCATTCATCCGCCTCTTTTTCCGAGGAAACGTGGCGATTACGCGACGAACACAGTCATTGGCCTGTGCACTCTCGCACGAGACACGCCGTAGACACGCCGTAATCATTATCCAATTATCGTCCGACTAATTATAGGCACGCGATGTTAATACCCGAGAAAATTACACGAGAGCGGGTTTATTACACGATGTCTTTCAAATACACAAAAGTGCAATCATTAGATAAAAGATGGGTTTACGGAATTATACGAAGTTGTTGAAATATATCGCGTTATCAAAATGATAACCTTTATGTCGAATTAAATGGATTTGCAAAGAGCGGAATTTTTCAATTCTTTTTCTTTTCTTTTCTTTAGAGATTTACAATATCGGAATTTAAATTGTTCGAGAGAAGAGGAAAGACGTCATCGACAAAATAATAATTAATAAAAATAAGAATTCCAGACGTCATTGAAAACTTTCGAAGAGGCTAGTGCGTCATTGCGACGTCATTGGAATTTTTGGCAAGAATAGAGAGAAGATAGTATGCGTCACTCGTAAAATTTATAAACTTCTCTAGCTATGGTTTTTAATTTTTTTTTTTTTTTTTTCAAGAAGATCTGTCTATTTATATTTTTATGTACGTAAAAAAATTGAGAAAGAAGGCAATGATAATATAATCTCTCGCGGCGTGTCTTTATAAGATTAACTTGATTTTTCAAAAACACATTGTATTTCATTTCAGCAGACATAAAGAACATTTATTCTTCAAATTACGTAATATAAGAGTAAGAAGAAAATAACGAGAATTGCCTTTCGCATCGCCATTTCCCCAATGACGTTTTCGCGCCTTAATGGATCGTTGCTTTCAGAACGATTCTAGGAAATAGAGATTAAAGACAAGCGCCGACTAGATATGCGTGTTGTCTCATAAATGGAGGGCAATGTGTGAGTCATATGTACGCAGATAGTTTATCTAGTGCAAACACGAAAGATTTTTTAGGTAGGTCGTGCACCATCAGTGTCGATTTACGTCACATGCGTTGATATGCTTTCCCCTCTCCAGTTTTGATAATTTACAGAATTTAATATAAAATCTTAGAAAAACACGCATCTGCGATATATATCGATAATTCTTTGACGCTTCTAACGATGACTACTTGATTCTGATAAGAAATAAATTTCCGTTAAATTCTGAATTACTTATCACAAGAAAGCTTTTCTCAATCGCAATATCAAAATTCAATCAATTAATCCTTATCGTGTGTCATATTAAATTTTACACATTAGAATCTAGATGTCTGCGTGACTATTGAAGTATTACTATAGTTGTGATATATAAATAATTGTCAAGTTTGAAGAAGTTTTAAGATTATAGCATGAAAGATGATC
Source organism: Cataglyphis hispanica (assembly GCF_021464435.1). Lineage (NCBI taxonomy): Eukaryota > Metazoa > Arthropoda > Insecta > Hymenoptera > Formicidae > Cataglyphis > Cataglyphis hispanica. The sequence goes on from NC_065974.1 coordinate 3,991,391, forward strand.
CTATCTTTTAATCTTCGAGAATGAAAATATAAAATATAGGGAGAGAGATATATTTCCATTTTATTTATTGATTATCGCGTTTTAAAATAGATACTAAGAATTTTAAATTTCTCCGCAGTAACAATCCTAAAAAAACTAGCATTGCTAATCGGAGTCGCGAATTATGCTCCAACTTTGATCTCGACATTTTATGCAATGATGTTGTTGCATCATTGCATAGTTTTTCAAATATAAATTTCGAGTTAATATTATGTTGTCTCTTTGATGTATTAAGTATCGATTTTTCACAAAATCTTAAGAATATTATCTAGGTAGATTTTGTCCAAAAAAAGAAAGGATGAAGATATATATATATATATATATATATATAATTTTTATGCGCGTGATATGTATTGACTTGATATAACTGTAATAATCTAATATATCTAATGAACGATCGTAATTGAATCTGTAATGAATCTCAGAGACGGTTAAACCGGCGTGTATGCGAAATGATTTGAACTCTCAAGGCAATTACATATATATGATAAGAACATCACACATATATAGAAATCTTTTCTTTATCGCATGTAAAAACTTTATGATAGTAGCCGCTTCGTCAGAGTTTTTGCCCTAGTTGGCAAGTGAGAGATTTCCAGTTGTATCTATAATCCTCGGAGAGGGGAGACTCGAAGAGTTCAACTATCAGATCTACCTTCTCTGGAGAGAACAGTCTCTGATGGAAGAAAGCGAGCGATGGAAGAAACTCTCGTCTCATCGATGAGACGAGAGTCAGACGAAATCTGCGTGTCGATTTTCAGAAAAAAATTTTCCGTTCAAATTTTCTATCAAGAGGTAGCGAAAAGAAAAAGGCGGGAAAGTCCTTTTTATACTTACTTGTACGCTTTGGAACGACGCGCGACCTCGTAGTACTTGGCCAGCTTCTTCAACAGCTGACCGTAATGTGCCGTGCTGGCGGCCAGGACATCATCAGCTAAATCGGGCAAGTTCTTCTCCTGCTTCCGCTCACGCAGGAGCTCCTTCTCCAGCATCTCATCGTGAAGTCTCATGTACTTCTCCTTGACGCGGGACAGCTTGCCGCTTCTTTGCTGCGAAGACGTGGACAACGTGGACATCGTCTCGCCCGTCTCGCTTCCAACCAACGTACGTACGCACATGACGCTCCGCTGCCGATGTGCCGTGCCGGTATCAGCGAGTCTCAGGGGTCGAATCTCAGAGCGATCTCCTGTTCGAAGACGACGATCTTCGAACGGGACACTTGGACCACGTTTGAAGACTGTTCGCGATCTCCCTATCCCAGCCACTCTCTCTCTCTCTCTCTACGTAGGTGCTCGCTCTGCGGTAGCGCAGGTGGGTTTGACAAACTCGCTCTGCTCGATAGCGCGATAGCCTGTCGTCGCGAGGGTGGCCGATCACGTCCGATCGTTTGACATGCATGACGTGCGTGGGAGAGAAATTTTACACTCGCTTCTCCCTCTCTCTTTCTTCCTTTCCCGCTCTTTCTCTCACTCTCTCTCTCCCCCTCCTTCTCTCTTTCTCTCTCTGTCCGATTATCACCGTAGAGTGCGCTGCGCCTCGATACCACTCCACTTTTATGTCATTCCCCCTCCTCTCTCCTCCGGTTCCCCGTCTGATGCGAGGTGGCGAACGGATGCGAAAGGGTTGAGATGCCGCCGCCGAATCTCTTCTTCCAGAAGAGAATATGAACAGGCGTCGGTTTTTTTTTCAGGTGACATTTTAATTCTCTTAAGAATCGAATTCTGAAAAAAATGATATATAATTAATTGCGATATTTTCACCTCAATACATGCGTAATATGATGTTTTCATCTTTTTCTCTAAATAGCGTATGACGGTTTTATATTTAGAAACCTGTATAAAATAATAATAAAATGTTAATACATTGCAGAATTAATATTTTGAATAATTCATTTTAAGACATTTTAAGACATTAAGATTATTATAAACGAGAGACATAAATAAGATGTGTGAGAGAAAAATTCATTACGCACACATACATGTGGGAGTTAATATTATTAATATTATGATGTTTGTTTTCATTTGATAATAAATATCATTAATATTTGTTTATATTTGATAATAAATATATCATTGATGTTTGTCATTTAATAGTAAATATATCATTTGCAATAGAAATATTCGAGATAAAATATATTTTTATTTCTTTGCTAATAAAAATATTCAATATATACGAAATATATATTACAAAATATTAAAAATATATTACGAAAAATTAAAAATATATTACGAAAAATCAATTCTTTTTATTAAATCATTTACTGTTTAATAAAATGTACTCTTTCTTCTGCATTCGTTGCATTATTATATAAAAAGCAATACATACAATTTTCAATTTTACAATAAAATTTACGATGAATTTGTTACAAGGTCACGAGAGCTATTGTTTATGTAATTGATGACTACTTGTGGTGTTTCTAACGTGGTGTATATCTAATGTATTCTCGCATTCCTATTTAATAGTGTGTATATTATTCTAAGAACAAGAGAAAACAATGTAGAATTTTCATGTTAACTACAAGTTTGCATTAGAAAATCTCGAAATATCTCTAACGAAATATCATTAACGATAATGGATATTTTTCTTGTGATAATTAATGCGTGTTATGTCTAGATGTAAATGTAAATTATAACACGCGCGAGAATCCTTCAATCGTCTTTGTCATTATATAAGAATTACGCGTAGAACTAACGGATGATTCACGGGAAAAGGAAACTGCATAAATATTATTTACACATTCTAGTCGAGATTTTCGTCATAAGGAAGGTCTTGTAACGAAAATCTCGATTAGAATATGTAAATAATGTTAATAATGATAATGATAATATTAATAATGATGATATACAGTTCGCGTAAATTGCGCAAGCTGTTGACACTGTCAACAATTGACATATAAATCAAATTCGAAGAAGCGCGCTTGCAAATAATACCTCTTGCGAATGTGTATACTCGCTTTAAAATTTCGCAAAAAATCGGAGAGCGGTCCACGCAATTCGTTCTCAGAATAAAAATAAACTCCAAATTGAACAATGATTCATGCATATCGATACTTAATAATATCGCCAGACATCAAAGATATAAAATTCTGTATGTTAATGTTCCAATTTGCCGCTATACAAATTTAATCACCTGTGATTCTAATCTTAAATCTTGAAATACGATATTTTTAATACAATAATACTTGTTTCCTTTGCACACACACAAAATTAAAATATAAAGAAAAAAATAAAGATTTGACTTCAAGCGACTTTAAGAGATTGCTACAACCAATACGTGATTCCACTTTCGGTGAACTACGGAGCCGTCGTGGAGGCCTGCAGGTTTTCGGGATGAGCTAGTGCAAGCTTCCGGTATCAATCACGAGAATCATTGTTAAATTGCTGCCACTGCGGAAGCGCAAATCCGATGCAGCGCATTATGCAACGCACGTACGCGTGTGGCGTACGTGCCCCGAGATAGGCCATCTCGCTTTTCACACACAGCCCCTAATACGAGAGAAATGAGAACTTTTATGAAATTCGACGAACGGTCCCTCTCTTTCAAATTACTCTCGCCAAATTATTAGAGAGCTAATCAGCCTTTAGGCAATACAAACCGCGAGAAAGAGAAAGAGAGAGAGAGAGATTTACACCTTCTAAAATATTTAACACATTTAGCCGATTCTCGAAGATCGAGTCATGTTGTCTTTTTTTTTTTCATTATCGATCTCTCCTCGAGAAACACCGAGACGTGAAATCCAATAGACGTGAAGCCACGATAGTAAGTCTTTAGTCCGCGAGACCAAAGATTTCTTATACACACTAAAATGTATTTATATTTTACATTAATTTATAATTATTGTTAATATAATAATATATGAGATTTTTTTTTATCAAGCGCGATTGTCACAATGAAGACAATATCATAATGTTATCGTAAAAATATTGCGATTGATAACTAAAATAGTTAGCTGTCACTAACTCGATCAATGTTTATGAATCACTCTTCGTCAAAATAAACACTCTCAATAAACGACAGCATTTTTCTATAAAAAAGAAAAAATAGATAAGCACCACTTTTTGATGACGTAAATACGCAGTAACTAGCACTTATAATATGAATCGCAATCAAATGTATACGTTAGTTGTGTTGCATAGTTGCATAGCACTCGAGTATGCGTATTGACATTTTGCACGCGCGCGATTAATAATCGCATATATAGCGCGTCTCGCCTGACGCAATGATAGCTTCTACTTTCGAGAGAAAGAAACACGAAAATCAATTTGAAATATATATATATATATCACATATAATTATATTTTATATGTATTTAATATAATTGCAAAATTTTTGTACAACAGAATTCAAATGCGGACTCTCGCTTTATTTAGATAAAGTATTATTAGTGTACTGTCAATCTTTCCCTTTACTTTCAGAGTATTTGCGTCGCAAAGTCAATGCACTGCCAAGTACTGTCAATCGCAGAGACTATCGACCGCAACCGCAAACCTTTTAGCAAGACGCGAATTATTTCTGCAATTACTATCTATTTATAGTCGCTCAAACGTGTTACTCTAACGCAACAAACTATCATTCATCGATCTGCTCGGTGCTCTCTTCCGAAGCTCCTTTATATTGTGTATTGTACAATCTCTGAATTTCTTGCACAATCACGATGATTAGATATTATTAATTATTATTTTTATCATACACTGAAGGAAAATGCAATTGACGGATACACTGAAGGAGAGCGCCTGCCCACAATCTTGTTAATAAATTTATTTTGGGTATCACGTATAAAGTGGGTCACCCAAATAAACCGTTACGAACATGCATCAATTATGGATTGCACGCGAATGTGTTTTAATTTATTAGCGCTGAGAAAGCGATTTTTATTTCAAGATATTATATTTTTCTCATGTCTTTCCGTAGCTAATTTCATTTTGCGCAAGATTGTATGATTAAGTTGGATCTTATCGCTTATCGCGATAATTAGCATAAATCGATCCAACAAAATAGGAGATATAAGCATGTGATGGTAAAATGGTTATTGCCGGCAAATTTATTTTAAAATTTATACATGGCGTGCTACATTAACTCACATTTATTAGAAACTACGTTCAAATCGAGAATATAATATAATGAAAAAATAATGTATAGAAATAAACTATGGATAGAATATGATCACGAACGCGCTTAGCCCACGACGATCTATATGAGATACAAAAAAAGAATTAAGTCAATGACTCTTAGCTTTGATCCATCGCATTTGTCTCATTCATATTATTGCCGGTACAGTCCTTTTGTATTATCTCAAAAAGTGGCTGCAATTCCGGCGTAGCCTTAATCTGCCCGACAAATTCACTCAATGATGGATTTTTATCTGAAAATTGATATATTGTCGCATAAACTTTGCACTATATATGTAAATTTATTAAAATCATTTTTACACTCAAGACTACATTTTATTTAAATAGATTTAATCTTTTATCTCATTTCAAGATAATTACCTGCATCGGGGATAGTTAGCAACGCTGCGACAGCTCTCAGAGCGGAACGTTTCAACTCGTCTTGCTTTTCGTATTCCTGCTTCACCGAGTTTGCTTTTACTTTCATCGTGCAAGTACTCTTGAGCGGGTCGACTAATCGCTCCAACCCTGCGTAAGAAAAAATTAAAGAATTAAAATTAAGTAAATATTCTCAAAAGATCTAATATTATGATCAGTTTTAATATAAAGAAAAAGAGAGCAATTGCATGTGATCACTTACTTTGCAAGACTGCGGTCGGGCACAATTGTGCGAGTCGCGCGGTCATAAGGTAGGTCAACATTTTGATATCGTAGTGATCTCTAAGACCGTTTTCTACGTGATTTAAGAATTCGAAAACATCTAGCCTATCGAGACATGAATCCAACAAGGTATACATGCATTCGAACGCTGCCTTACGAAGATCCAATCCATCGTCCACCGTGTGTTTAAATGGACCCATTTCGACTTCTCTGATAAGCTCTTTCTATATATATAAAAAAAGCTCCGGTTATAAAATTCCGGAGATAGTTTAGATAATTTAGATCTTAGTTCTTTCGCTAATTTAAATCCTACTAACCTTGATTTTGGTTTCCGTGTAAAGATGCGGCAGAACCGCATCTAAGAGATCCCTTATCAACATAGGTTTATTGTGAGCAGCGGAATTAAATGCGACTAACGCTACTCTCCGAACGTTAAGATCAGGATCTTCTAAAGCAACTAAGAAATTACCCATACATTGTTTCAACATGGCATCAATAGGTTGTGGCTGTAACATATAATATTACATATAATATTGTACATATAATATTATATATATACATTTTTAATATATACACGATTATTGTAGAACGATCGTCGCCAAAATGTTAATACCTGATCGGAAATAGTGAATTTGACTGCGGTAACCGTCGTTGTTCTCATGAGAGCCGACGGCGACTTGAGCGATTCTTGTAATCTTGGTAATAGAGTAGCAGGATCAATTAGGGTCAATTTACCAAGACATTCGGCCACGACGTTACGAGTACCTTCTTCCGTGCATTCGCAGTGCCTGTACAAGAGCATCCAGATTGAGGGCACAAAATTTTGCAAATGCGATACACCGGATGGACTGGCCGACTGACTCGTGATGATCTACAAAAAAAAGAAAAAGAAAATAGAAACAATTTTATATATATTTAGATGAATTTAATGTAAAAAAAATTATGTAAAGATATTTACCTCTTTTAACGAATGTAAAAGCAGATATTGGCGTTTAGGTTGCGCCTCAATCTCTTGAAGTATGAAAGGCAGGTATTCAGGAAGATTTCCAATCGCGATATTTCCCAGCGTGTAACTAGCCGCGGATTTCACCTCTTCCGAATGAGAAGAGAATGAATTTATAATAGTGTGTTTCAACGAATTAATTCCACTCAGATCTCTGTAGGTAGAAATATTATCTTATAAAGACAAATGTTCTTAATATGTAAGATCTTTGTATTAAGAAAAAACAAACTATAATTTTCTTACACGTGTCTTCCTATCTCTCCAATGACCAACAAGGCAAATATGTGTTGGGCAACATTCTGAATGTCTGATGGATTCTGAACGTCTTTTAACAACTGTTGCACGATACACTGCGCTTCTTCATGCCATGTGATTGTCAACGCGGCCGCACACTTGGCCAGTGAGTGATAAGCCTGTTTGTGAAGTACGGATTGAGTAACTGGAACTATTAACATTGCGAGAAGGTCTCTATACCCGAGACCCGGTAGATTCGCTTGTACTAAAGCTTGGAAAAACTCAAGCATTGAATTTAATGCGACACCTGTTCGACAGAAAATCGATGCATTAATAACGAATATACGAATATAAAATGTTTAATCCAATATTTTGTAATCTTACCTTGAAGAAGTGGCGACTTTACAAGAATGAGGATCTCTGGCAAGATATGGTCAGAAACTTTCGTTAGAGCAGCTGGATGTAACTTTGCAATGGTAGTAAGAAGATTCAATGTTAGCTGCGCAATGTGCAAATCTGATTCATTTAACAATGCAGGTAACTCCGTAGTAACCTGCAAAGAGATAGAAATTAGAGATAATCATCCTATGTTTAATTATATATTAATGTACATAATAAAACTAATATTCCATTACCTTATCAAGTAAGTCCGGATGCAAAGCTGAGCTATAATTGCATACCAATGTATCTAGAAGAGGAAGAGAAGAAAGTTTTAAAGCTCGTTGATTCTTTCTTAAAAAGGATCCAAGAATGGGTATTGCTTCTTCCTACAAAAAACAGTAACATCTTATACAAAAGAATTTTGCTATTTCTTATAGTGTATACACTTATATTTTATAAATTTACCATGATTGGTTTAAGATCGACCCTCAGAGGAGATGCAGCTATACAAGTTAGAGCCTTAACGGTGGTAAGTCTAGTTATCTCGTTGCGCAATCTATCCAAAAAGATAGGTAAACATACGTGCAATTTGTCTGATAGAGTGTCTCCAAAGTGTGCAAGAATCTGTCCCATGCAAGCGATGGCTCTTTCCTTCACTTCCTGATCAATATCTGCCGTTTTGAGCCTCATCAGAGTGCAGTGATATATTTCGTTAGATAACGGGGTGAAGCCGCGGCAGAAGGGTTTATCTGAGATAAGCATTAAAATCATCGTTATGGATCACTCTGTGTAATCGGTGTGATCGCAAATAAAAATTAAGTAATATAAAATTACTCACCGTGAGGTCTAATAACTTGTACAAGTTGCTGCAATACGAGCAACGCTTCGGCAGCAATCTTATAGAAGGAATCTCCCACAGCTAATATGATTGGAGGCGCCAAAACTGGCATATGAACGTGGAACGCTTCAGGTTGATGCGTCACCAATAGCGTATGCACGAAAGCTAAAGTATCGATCTTTATATTCGAGGAAGAATTTTTGTCACTCAGGGAATATTGGATGCCGGGAATCAATGCTGGGATATGATTAGTTAAAGCGCCAGGTAAAACAAGCACCAGTTCTTTTAACAAGGAAAAGCAATCTTGTCTCGTTTTAATGCTCTTTTCCTTCATTTGACGATGAACTGCCTTCACTATTAACGGTACTTGTTGTTGCAACAATGCAATAGGTCCATCATCATCTTCCATTGCATCTGGATCGAGCGGAACACCGGTAGCCGGCCTCGTTTGTCTCAACAAAGCGATATACGCATGAAATATATCTGATTTGACATTTTCTTCTCTTTCTGTAATTACATAATAATGAATTTCATGCATTATAATCATAGATATTGCATAAACAAAAATTTGATAGATTTTATATATATATATATATATATATATATATATATATATATATATATATATATACACACACACATATATATATCTCCACATATCTTTATATATAAATAAATTTCGGTTGATACTTGCCTTTAAACCTAGCAATCAATGCAGGTGACACTACTTTATAAAGCTCTGACAACAACTCTCTTCTACTAGATACAACCGCTTCTAAACATTTTGCAGCTGCTCTACGAACTTTCCAACTCATATCGTCGTCATCGGAATATTCATCTTCCGCGTCTTCCTCTCCGTCTTCTTCTATTTCCATTGCAGTACCTTCTCCATCAGAAAGATCATTGATATCATCATCATAATTGTAGTTTGGATCATATGTAATATATATTAGGCAAATCTCTATGATCTAAAAAAGATAAATGATTTAATTTAATAATTCACAAGATACATAAGTATAATATGATAATATAAGATTTATCTAAATCATGTACTTTATTTATATGTGGCGTAATCTCTTTTGGACACCTATAAACAAAAGATTCGAATGCTTGCAAACAATATTCCCTCAATTCATCATCATCCTCATTACTATATTGAACAATCAATGGCATAACACGTTCTATTTGCTCGCCGAATCTGTGTCCCGCTTGCCGACTGCAAATAAATTTAGATAATAAATTGGATGATAATTTATTCTCTTCATCGATTATTCAAACATAATTTAGATTATCTAACCAAATAGAAGCAATGCATTGGATATAGGTACGTATAACGTTCTTTGCTGTTTGAATTTGAAGACCCTCGAGAAGATAATCTAGCAATTTGTTGTATAAATAATTGTTGCTGGATGTCAATAGATGACTCAGTGCTACTATAGTGCGTTTACGAACCGCTTGCCGCGGCGAAGAGAGTTGCGGCAATAATGCGGTCAAAATTGTAGAATGAAATGTGACTAGTAAAGGACCGAAGCGAGAGAGTAAGTCGGCGACAATGTCGAGTGCTTCGAGCTGTACGGATACATCCTCTTGCTGAAAAATCATGTTAGATATAAATCATGTTATATAATCATGTAGATATAATCATGTTAGATAAAAATATTAGTCAGAGATACATATTAAAAAGAAATCAGACAAAGATAACTTACTTTTTCAATAGCACTGCTTAATTTGCCTGTAATACGTCTACAAACATTTGCGACTAATGCACTACAACCCAAAGGAAGCTCGGAAATGACAGTTTTCAAGCCAATGCTAGATATATCGCGTAATTGCTCCTTGTCCGATACCATATTGGTACACAGAGCATCCACAATAGTTTCCACTTGGTAATCCTTTACTTTATTAACTAATGGACCCAAACTGAAATTGCATACATCCTTATAACCATACAATTGAATAAAGAAGTCTCAAAAAGAAATAACAAATATTTATAATTTATTTATTTCACATGTCTATTTTTTGTTATTTCACTTGTGTTAATAATTTTCAACTTTACATAATATATTAATGTACAAGAAATTCATACATAAGAAAAAAATACAATATGTATGAAAAATGTATAAGAAAATATATCTAGACAAAGAAAACTACCATTTGACAGCAAGATTCTGTACTTCTCCATTTTTATCCTCTAATAACTTAAGAAGCATTTTTACAACTTTGCGCTCAGAATCATCATCCAGTTTGATACTGTCTTTCTGTAGTTCGCTCATCAAGTCATTAGTTGCCATAAATCTGAAGTCTTTATCACTGGATGTCATCTGTAAGAAAAGCATAGCTGTTTCAAGCACTAACATATTTTAATAATAAATATAAAAATATTCGAATATCGAATATTTTTATATTTATTCAAATATTCGAATATCGAATAATAATCGAAATATAAAAATATACAACAAAGATATAATATATTATCGATTGCACAATATTAGGGATAACTGATTAATTTATAATATATTAACTAGATTATAATATTTATTAATTTATAATAAATTTATATATAATTTGTAATTATTTATATAATTATTAAAATAAATACAATTAATTATGCATTAATGAGATTGATTAGATATCAATTACTTGATACGTAGAAAAAGGTTGCAATATCCAGATATAATTGCACATATTCAAACTTTCAGAATAAATATAAAAAAAAATTTTTTAAATTACATAGAAAAAAAAAGAGGAAAGTATTCATTCTATAATATATTCATAACGAATATTATGAAAAATTAATCGGAGTTCACGGAGAATACAGTAAGGTTATGTCATCAGAAAAATACCATGACGGATTGAAATCTCGTATAAAACGCATCGACTGTAAATGACATTTCTTTTCGATCGCTATTATACATATACATATATTATGCGTATGCCAATGTGCACGACTACCTTCTCCAGCAGATTCGCTATTTGATAGGAGACACTAGCCATGGTTGCGAAGTTTTTTTCTCACAGCCGGTTCGACGATCGGGTGCAAATCCGGCGGCGCGTTTCAGTAAGGCAACGAAAAAACGAAAGGAAAAACAAAGGGATCCCGGTGGGACGATATCGACGAATCTTCCCCCGATGAAGAGTCGCACGAATCGAGATATATAATGTACCCAGCACTTTTTCTTCCCCCTTTTTCCTTTTCCTCTCCCTTTACTGAAACTCCGCTATCGGCAGCATCTCTCAATGCGATGCCGAAATTTTAACTGAACGTTTCGCGTTCCGAAAGCCGCCACGAGGAAGCCGCCCGTAGTGCCTTCCGCATGCGCGTGCGCGCATATATACGCGAATGCGTCCATGTCATATTTTATATGTACGCGGGTATATATTTAGATCCTCGTGAAAAAATAATGCCGGATTGAGATGCATTTTCCGCTATTTTTAACGCGATTCATCAACCGTCAACTATGATGTACTGTAATGTTGCTACTTGAAATTACACCTAATGAATTATCTCATGTCGTTATGTATTATCAAGCTCTCCGATTTCACATTCTTGCACTCTCACAGCGATTGCGATTGATTCTCGAGGACTATAGTTTAAAAGATGTTTTATTCACGTGTGTTTGAAGACAAAATTGACCAAGATTCGAATTGCTTTGCATTGAATAATTAAAATTAGCATAGTACAATATGTATAAATTAGTTTTTTTGTTTTTTACCTCTTGTTTGTAAAAATTTCAAATATAAAGATTTTAAATGCAAGTTGATCGCTTCCGTTTATTTACAATTAATTTGAAAGCTAACACTTATTACAATAATGAACACGAAGTCCTACTAAACGACAATAAAATGAAAAATTTGTCTTGTTTTCTCTTATACCTGTAGTACCTAACTATTTACAACTTATGAATACATGATAAGAAAATATAACAGTTAAATAGTTAAAATAAACATAAATAATTTAACAATAAAATATTAAAGAAAGATATGAGAAGTGGAATAAGATATAGAAATATTTTAATCAGTTTCATCGTCTTCTTCTGTTGTGCTTTCTTCAGCATTTGGATCCTCACAGTTAGACTTTGAAGCTCGAGTTTCCTAAAGTAAAAACAAATATATGTGTGTATATATATATATATATATATATATATATATATATATATATATAAATTTAGAAAGCAAGGATATTAGCATAAGCATAACTTATTAAGTATTTACAATTTTTTCTTTTATTGGTGATGCGTTACTTGTAGTTGTCTTTGAACTTATATTCATAAATGAAGTGATAGGTTTCTGCCACTCTGGTGTTTCTCTTGGATGATAGGGATTTCCACCTCCATAGCTTTTTCCTGCACCTATGAATATATATTTCTTTATTAACTATTTTTTACCAAGAATGAGAATATGAGGAATATGAGAGATGCCATACTTTTTCTGCCATTATTTTTCTTGCCAGCAGAACCCGCGCTAACTTTTCCAGGCGCCTTACTGCCTACAGCTGTAAACAAACGACATACACAAACAATAACATATCCTCGCACACAACTCGTTAATAATAGAGAGATTTGTCAAAAATGTTTTTGTGCTATTTAGCGTACCTTTTCCTGGCACTCTATCCGCCTTTGTTCTCACCATGTTTCTAACACGTGAAAGAAACTGTCCAACGCAAAATCGCACAAACGAACTTCCAAAATGCTACCTCGCCACTTGCCAAAATATCGTTACGGAATTTGAAACGCAGTCAAATCCAGTATGGCCAAATTAGGCATCAGTTGTATAAGAACAATTTCAAAGGGATTTTTTTTCTAAAGCGCGAAATACGAAATAACATTTAAAATGTACATATAATCTGAATTTTTTTAAATATATAAACTTAGATACTTACGAGAGAGATTAAATTGCAATTGATATTAATTCTATAATTTTATTATCTGTAGGTGACAAGTAGAAGTATTTCGAATTAAATAATTAGTTTAACAAATACAGGATTTCGAGAATCGCAAGTCGTGTTTTACGTCTCCTTATTTAACGATTTAAAAAAGCAAGCAATGCCCAATGTATTTACAGAAATTTTTAAAGCACTTATGATACTTGATACTGGCAAAATCATCGATGGTTTTATCATAAATACAATTTGACGAGTTCACAAAGAGAATAAATATATATATAATGTATATATAATTCTTCGACGACCTATTGCATAATCGTAAAATTATCTCCTGACATTAGTACCATACTCAGGAATACGATTTGGTCATTGAAGGAACGAAGCGAAAATTATGTAAAATAATTTATGTATTATATATATATATAATTCAGTATTTTATATATATATATATATATATATATTATATCGCTACATGCATATGTTACATTAAATAAAGCCCTTTATTTTCCACATGGGAATGGTTGTCGTAAAATTCCACCTTAAAATGAATAAACGCGTGTGTATCTGTATATGTATGTGTAACACTTCATTATCTTTAAACACACTGCTTTATGTAATGTGATTGCTCAAAAGGAAAGATAGGTATTATATTACACAACTTAATATCTTAATACTGAATCACAGAGCCTTACCGTAGGACAAATGATAAATAATATCTCTGAATAATATCCTGCATAGTTTTATAGTATTATAAACGTTTGCATCTGTAGTAAAAAGAAAAATTGATTATATCACTTACACATATTAATTCATCAACAGTTTGCCTGTTTTTGAAATTTTAATATCAATGGTCATATCAATGTTAATATCGCGTTTATTATATAGACGTATTCAAGGCTATATATACTAATTTTCATTCTACAAATTACACAAGGAATCAAAAAATTGTGTTTGAAATGTTACTCCATAACGAGAATACATTATTACATGTATGAAGTTATTATTGCAGTTATTATTTTTAGGTGATTTTACTCAGATGATTTCTTGTGAAATATTTTAACAACATTGAGTATATTCTCGTCAATATTCTTCAATAACATTGCATCAATTATATATTTTTTTCACCATCTAAGAAATTGCCGGTATTTCGAAATTTACACTGAGATTTTCAGATTGCGCTAATTTAACAATGGTCGATAATTTCACTGCAACTCGGGCTGCTTCATCCAAATCATCGATTGGCACGATTTTTAAACCCGCATTGGCGATCAGAGCTTTGGCTTCGTCCACGTTGGTACCCTGTCAAAGCACGAAATGTATTTTTTATACAATTTCATAATTATTTACGAAACGAAGCCATATACTGTACCTGCAATCTTACGACGACGGGAATTTTTAAGCTTAATTCCTTAGTCGCAGCAATAATGCCCTCTGCTATGACGTCGCATCTCATGATGCCTCCAAAAATATTAACTAAAAGAGCGTGAACCTAAAGAAAAAGAATACACATAAATTATATTAAATCATAGAAACAAATAGTGACATTACTTACTCGTGAATCAGAGGTAATGATTTTGAATGCTTCTTTCACTGCAGCAGTTGATGCACCACCACCAACATCGAGGAAATTAGCTGGTTCACCACCATGTAATTTTATGATATCCATCGTAGCCATAGCTAATCCAGCTCCATTCACCATGCAACCTATATTGCCATCGAGCGCAATATAATTCAAATCAAATTTCGCAGCTTCAACTTCCTTCTGATCCTCCTGAGACCAATCCCTGAGACTAAACAGTTCCTTTTGCCTGAACTCGGCGTTGTCATCGAATCGACATTTGCAATCCAGAGCAAAATCTACAAAAAAATATAAGTTTGCGAATGAAATACTTATAAATCATAAAATATTATGAAGAAAGAAAGCAAAAGATCTCAGACTTACAGTTCCCATTAATGTCTTCGGCAAGAGGATTCACTTCCACAAGAACGGCATCCTTTTTGAGGAACATTTGGTAAAGATTTATAATCATTTTGGAAATGTAATCCTTCACATTATCGAGACCAAGTTTGTTAACTATGCGTTCCGCCTGCTCCTTCGTAATTCCCTTATTGATGTCAATAGGTTCGTACATGATGGCACTAGGATTCGTAGCAGCAACTTCCTCGATATTTACCCCACCTTGGCTGGAAGCTATAATGATGGGACCCTGAGATAAAAAATATCTGATAAGATTCTTCTCTCTATATGCAATATCAATATCTATTAATTGTTTCTTCGCGAAACTTACACCAAAGGCTCTTTCCATCATGACTGCAAGATAGTATTCTTTACGAGGAAACATGCGTTGCGTGACCATCACGGCATTACATATCCTACCGGCTTCGCCGGTCTGTTTAGTGATTAATAAGTTACCCAGCATTTGACTTGCTAATAACTTAGCTTCTTCTGGACTGCACAAAAACGATGGTAATCAGTTCAAATAACAATGTTTCCGAATATATATATATATATATATAATATAAAATTATCTATATATCATAATTACGTTTCACACATCTTCACTCCACTGATATTCGTTCCTTTAAAGTGACCCTTTCCTCTGCCGCCAGCGAGAACTTGAGCCTTCAAGACAATATCTTTCGTTTTCAAGTCGGCAGCAAGTTTGGCCGCCTCATCGGCAGTCTTGGCAACGCCAAATTTCGGAGTAGGTACACCAGCTTCATTGAGCAAACTGTAGCTAATATGTTCGTGAACATTTAAATTCCTGGCTGGTTGTTTCACCAAGTTAGTTTTGCACATCAATATCTGAAAGAAAGAAGAATTTATGATATAATAAACTTGGTACTCGTTCTCGTGCTTGTTTGGATTATGACAAGGATAAGCAAAAAAGTTGATAAAAATTATTGACATTTTCATTTATATCAAGAGAGTAAGATAAGATGAGTAGATTAAAGTACACGTGAAGTAGAGTTTATCATTATAAACAATGTGTAATATGTGTGTATGATAAATGTATAGAGTAGAGATTTAAATATGAGTAGAGATTTAAATATAAATCTATGATTAAAATCTACTCTTGAAGGCTGCATGATCTATGAACTGTATATTGATATGCATATGTTGCATACATTACAGCTGCTATGTGTAGAGCTTTGGCAATGATGCTTCATGTACAATAAAAGTGAATTATGTAACTAACAAACTATTCTTTATCAATTTATTGCTGTGACTCTTTTTAAAGTAGAATCATTTTTTAACTTAAATCATTTTTAAATAATTAAGAAAATAGAACTTTCTTTGTAAATTATGTTATATCATAAAAGCATATTAAATAAAATATCACAAAATATTATGAATGGTACTGTTATGAATGGTACAAAATACTATGAACTGTATTCATTCAACACTTAAAATTTGTTTCACAATTATCTATGATTAATAGAAAAAAATCAATGATAAAATTAAAGAAAATATGACAAAATGAAATTAAAATTAATACTTTATTATCGATATATATATATATATATATATATATATATATATATATATATGTAGTCATTTTTAATTAAAAATTCAAGTTTTTTTATTATCAATATCATCGAATAAATTTTGACAACTATCAAGCACGTGCGTGTCAATATACTTAAATACATCTTATTCTTGTTTATAAATTTCAAAATCGCGCACGCTGACAAGTGCCAATTTCGATAAAGGAAAGTAGTGCGCGATCGTCAATATTTTCTCGCCGTTCGAAAATTTGAATCACTCATCCAAAAATAGAACGACGATCGCATATCATCAGTCCGAGTGCTCAGTCGTTTGACAAGTGTCCCTTTGCGCGTAGTACATACATAATTCGATTAAATGCAATCACACGATGGAGTGGATGCCGTCGAGGGGACGATGCGCAAATATATTTTCCGCGCAGTTGCATAATTGTTCGGTCGATTTTTCAGTAAAAAATCTCGTCTCGGAGAGAGATTCTTAGGCTCTTCAAATCTCTCGCGACCCTGGCGCTCAATTTAGCAGACTACAGTCGTTTCTAGTATGGCGATTGCCTCTCTCTCTCTCTCTCCTTCTCTTATTCTCTTTCTTTCCCTCCCATTGATTCGTCGTTGCGATTATCGGGACACTTTGCTCTTTTCCTTGGACCCCATGCTAGACATTTAATTAAAATAGTATACGCGAAAATCGATTGGCTTGACATACCTTAGGACCGTTCAATCGGCAGAGACCCTCCGCGAGCGAGATCGTCCGCGACAACATGGTAGCCATCTTTGCTTAAGCCAGCCTAAGCGACAGCTGTGGACTACCAAGCGCGAGCTTCGTCCTCGTGGCCCCCACCTAAAGAGCTTGACGTTTCCTTCGCGCAAATATGACGCAGAAGAATCGACGCGGGCCACGCAGACTCGTGGATATGTGTGACTCGGTGTGACTGGTCGGATAATGAGTCACAACGAGCAGCGCTGAATAGGCAGTTTTCATGCTTAAAGTTGAATTTGTGAAGAAAAAAAAAATAGCTCAATATATCTTTAAGAGATAATAATTTTTAGAGGATTTAAGAAATTCCTGGTCGTGATTTTTGAAAAATTTAATTCCCGTCTCTTTATTTATTAAATTCTTTTGATACTTTCTCAATGTTTAAAATTTAAATTTTCGAAATTTTTAAATTATGTTGACATCGGTAAATGAATTTTTTAATTATCGAATGTCGATAATGATAGACAATCATAATTACCGACGCTAATTTGAAAATCTTAAAAATTCTTGTCATCTCTCTTCGCCGATTATATTCTTCTACTTTTTTTCATTTTTTTAAATTTGAGATCATAAGTGTTTTTAAACAATGTTTTTTATATACAAAAAGATATATTTCATAGACATATACAAGTATAAAACATTTTGTAAACTGTTCCAAAATAGTTTTACTCCTTGCTTTTCTCAGGGTTCTTCGTTTTTTTATCTAATTTAGAATTGAAATGAATATCTAAATTCAAAGACTTCGCCAGATTCATAATCAATGCTAACTTGACCGCTGTCTCGGCTGCTTCAGCAAATCCATCCACGGAAATTACTTCTAACTGAGACTCTAGTATCAATTGTTTAGCTTTATCAACATTAGTACCCTATAAAGAAACAAATAAATTAGTGAAAAAAGAAAAGAAAACATTTGCGGATAATATAATTTTTAAAAGTAATCACCTGTAATCGTACAACTACAGGTACTTGCAAATGTAACTCTTTAAAAGCATCGATGATTCCTTGGGCGATTATGTCGCATCTCATTATGCCACCAAAGATATTTACTAAAATAGCTTCCACCTAGAAAATCCCAACCATTGATGATACAATCGATCACATTATTTAATTGTTGATTTAATTTCACACCGACAATTACATGCAGATCAGAAGATAATATTTTGAAACCCTCCCTCACGGTCTCGATTGTAGCGGTACCTCCGACGTCCAAGAAATTTGCCGGGATACCGCCAAAAAGCTTTATGATGTCCATGGTGGCCATAGCTAAACCAGCGCCGTTTACCATACAGCCGATATTTCCATCTAGAGCTATGTAATTTAAATTATGTTTTTCCGCTTCGACTTCCTTCGGATCCATCTGAGTCCAGTCTTTCATCGCAAACAATTCCTTCTGTCGGAAATCGGCGCTATCGTCAAATTTACATTTGCAATCTAGAGCATAATCTGTAACAATCATTAAAGTAATGCATTATTTAATTGTCATTAACTCAGTTTGTTTAAAAAGTAATCGTGCTCTTATTCTATTGTATCGTTTTTTTTTTTAATATACATTGGCCACAAATATCCTCCGCGTAGGGATTGACCTCGAGAAGCAAAGCGTCCGTCTCGACGAACAATTCGTACAGATTACAAGCGACAATCGACGCAATTTCTTTGCTGAGTCCCGTAAATCCGAGCTTCTCAGCGGCGTAGTCCGCTTGTTCGCACGTTAAGCCTTTGCTTATGTCAATCGGTATATAGGAAACTGCTTCGGGATGAGCAGCGGCGACCTCCTCGATGTTTACGCCGCCTTGTTTGGAAACAATTATTACGGGTCCCTTATAAAAAATGATTGACGATGGATAAAGTTATCCCTGATGGAAAGACAAGTTTAGTTTAGTTTATACGTACATCGAAAGCAGTTTCCAGCATCACCGCCATATAATATTCTTTACGTGGAAACATGCGTGCCGTCACCATCACAGAATTACATATCTTTCCAGCCGCACCCGTTTGTTTAGTTATGAGCACTTTGCCAATCATTTTGCTCGCCAATTCCTTCACTTGCTCCGGTCTGTAATAGAGAAAGAGAGATTATCTAACATCCCGCTTCTTGTATAGATTACAATTGTTTCTCTTTCTTCTTATTCTTCGTTTTTCTATCATACTCACGATTCGCACATTATAACGCCACCGATATCAGTATCCTTAAAATGACCCAGTGCTCTACCTCCGGCTAAAATCTGCGCTTTCAGTACGAGATCCTTAGTATCCAAATCCTTAACTATTTTGACGACTTCATCGGCCGTCTTCGCTACCCCGAAAGGTGGAGTAGGTATGCCGGCTTTCTTTAATAAAGTGTACGCCATGTGCTCGTGTATCTCTAAATTTCGCACCACTTGTTTAAAGATTGGCACGTTGTGCGCTAACAGCTACATAAAGAACAAATATATTTTATTTAAATATATTATTTGCAACTGCGCGGTTTGCACGTATCGCATAATTTCAAATTAACGTTACAGAAGAAAATTTATACATTTTCTTTCAACTCTTATATTTCAGTTTTCACCTGTTTGTTTATTCCTCGAGCGCATATTCCTGCTAAAGACGATATCATAAATGACATGATGATAATTAGTGACAGTTTATTTTATTACTATATATGTATGACACTTGATGTGTACTGTCATTGCCGATATGGGTTCCTATAAAATTATTGTTAGATTTGGTATTTCGTTTTTACAACTTCGTTAGATAATTTCCTATCTATAAATATATATACATTATGTAGAGAAAAATTTTAATTCACTTACGAAACGCTCGCGAAGAGTACTTCATTCGTACGACTGAAATTGAGTAGGCGACGAGTTCATATTACGCTTGCTTCGTTTTTTTGCAACGGTGATAAATGAATCGCGATTCATATATGTGGATGATACTTGAATTGACACATTGATCATGTTAAAAATATCCATGTTTTTCAAATAGATTTCTTTACAACTGCGTCATTGTATCCAGCGCTTGTTATCACTTCTTAAGAAAAAGTATATTAAGAGCTCATGTACGATTATAAACCCATACTCTGATTAAAGATACGCGCATATTTCCCAAAAAGAATAACAAAAAGTCAATGGCTTAATATTAATATCTTAACTAATACTAGTACTTAAGGCTATGTAATATATAAGTTTTCATGTTTAACATAAAATATGTTTGTAAAAAGCACTTGCAATCGCTGCTTATCTAATGTTTTTCATTTATATGAAACATAGTACATACATGTTTTATTACATTTCTATAATACAATAAAAAAACTCACATTCAGAATTCAGAATGTAATTTAATGAGAGAATAATTTTGATATACAACACATAAATGTATTCCATGTATGACTATTGCATAGATAATCTTAATTATAATCAAATTGAAAAATATAAAAATACATACACGTCTGTGTATGTATTGTACATGCATGTATGTTTGTATTTTTGTTTCAATTTTATTATAATTAAGATTATCTATATGTAATCTATGTAATATATATTAGCTTTATATTTAATTCAATGAAATGTATCACTTAAAATGCTGTAAATTTAATAAGATAAATACAACCCCAGTATAGTCAAGATTTGTATATTTCTTAAAGCAAAAAGAAAATACATTCAAAAGATATTAGATTAGCAATCTATTTCATACATTCAAATGTAATATACATTTAAGAGAGATTTACTTTCATTCTAAATATCGAAACTTCCTCAATAAATCATTCTATATGTTGTTATATTTAACCATATTTCTTTCTTTTTCGTGTAATAAAAAATACTAAAGATTTTACAAAGGTGTTGCACACAAATAAAAAAATCAAGATTTCTTTAATTCTGATAGATGAAAATCGCTTCTCATCAATCACTATCTCCATATGTATGATTATCATACATTTTGGATAAAAGTGCTACCTTTCATGATATTTCCTACAAATAGTTTGTACACACATAACAGTGCAATGTTAAAAAGCGATACTTTAAATCAACTTTTACATTAAAATATTTGAGATATTGTATATTTTTTAATTTTATGATATTATGTATATTTTTTAATTAATGCATTGGGCGCATTGCATTGTCATTAATGTTTACATAGAAAAAAACCACATTTTATCTAGGTTGTTAAAAACAAAAAAGTTCTCCCTTTATTTCTCTGATATTACCAGTAAATTATCATTAATAGATTATCAATAAGTTTTTGAATATAAAATAAAGTTTTCTCGAGACTATACTAATTAAAAACTAAACCGATCATTAAGGGTTCGCCCTGTAACGCCGAGATTTCCTGATAGGCTGTACATAACTTCGCTGAAACTGCGATCATCAACGTCTCCACTGGAATCGGATGTATTCGTGTTGTGTGTGCCCGAACGTGATCGTGATCTCGATCTCGAGCGTTGTCGGCCGAATTGTGCTCCGAATAACGGTGCTCGACCAATCTGCAATTACGATAAACATATCTGTTGTATATATCGCTTAAATTTAAATTTAAAAAATAAATGTTTTATAAGAAGGAATGACATACTTTAAGAGGAAAAATTTAAAAAGAAAATATTACCATATTTACACCCGGTGCGCTTTGTCTATATGGCGATCGTCCTCTAGGCAATTGTCGCATATTACTCATGGCCGCAGTGTGTCGACTTTGGGTGAGAGTGAGTGGTCGCTGACGTGTGGTGGTAGGTGTGTACTCACTTCCCAGTGTGCACATGAAGTTAACATTTGGAGTAGGAGTCAGTCGGGCAGAGCTACAATATCATTATAATTAAGATTATATCTTATATGGAAGAACAATTAATTTTTTATACATCATTATTAATAAATAAATTTAGATTATAAAATATTAAATTGATGTTTTTATATAATTTAATATTTGTGATCACATATATGAAAGAATAACCAAGCTGCAAAATTCATTTGACGAATTATAATTTACTTCATTCTCATCAATTTTTGTTCGTATTGTGCCCGCCTTTGCGCACGAGCGATTTGATCGGATCGCAATCCACCGGTTGTAAAGCGACGCTGCGACGTTAATATTTGTTGTCTTCCCAAAGTTCTTGGCTGCATAGAGAGTAGAGGCTTTTGTCCAGACTGTGCCAGCTGTAACAATAATACATATATATCCGTCATTAGTCATCTATCATTTTTATGTCTCATAAAATATATATATATATATATATATATATATATATATATATATATATATATATTTAACTCACTCTGAATTGATTCTGTAAGTTTAACCTCTGATTCTGTCTCTGTAGAAGCAGCTGCTTTGCACGTTTCACACGATTTCGATAAGCGATCTGAGCAGGACTTTGATATCCTAAGCGATTGTGGACAGAATTCGGATCTCGCAGATTGGGCAAGCTATTCGTTCTCTTTAATGGGCTCTTGTTATTTGTGAAGAAGCCACCCTGATTGAACGTCAAGTTGGTGCGACTTCTGCTACGAGTCAAACCGGAGAATCTATTGCCTCTGCCACGACGCACGTTGAACGCACCTCTCGCGTTTGTTTTCTGATTCAAACTCAAATTGCTGCGCGATCTCACGAGATTGCCGACATTCTTCTTAAAGCGATTCTTAGCGAAACCGCGAACATTATTTGTGTTATTCGCATTGCGTTGCCAAGTCTGTTGCTGCTGCTGTTTCTTCACGATGACTCCGACATTGCCCCGTTTGATTCTTGTACCTCTTCCTCTAAATCCAGTTCGGCTTCTTACAGCACCGCGATTGCGCTTGGGACCGCCGGTTTTGCCATTCGCCGCCACATTCTTTTTCTTTTTCTCCTTTTTCTCCATTTTTATGATTTCATCTTAAAAGAAAATGCGCAATATTTAAAATGAGCGTACGGCAAACATACGGCGCAAGATGAATTTTTAATCTTTATGAAACTTTAATTCGAAACGTTTAATAATAGATTCCTCGGTGCATTTTAATTCAGAGAAGCGCGATTTTTTAAATAAATATTTTTCGTTTCAAATTATCATTTCAGTATCCAACGATGGTGAGAAGAAATATCATATTGTATTCACAATCCCAAAGTCTTTGCCTATAAAGATACTTTGGTGTAGGCACTAATATATAGGATGCAATGTTTATAATTATATATTTTTCAATTATAAAAAAAAAAAATAAATAAATAAATATGAAGGATTCTAATTGTTAAATTAATAGATAATTATTTGAAATCATTATCCACATAATATAAAATTATAACATAACAATTAATAAACAACTAATCAAAAAAATACTAATTCATACAGAGGCAATCGCGAAGAAAGAAATTATAAGAATCGCATATTTTTACCAAAATTATATTAAGATTACATAATTTAATAAAAAGTAAAATGTTTAGAAAACAGTTAGGACAAAAAAGGAGAATCAATATTTATTCTCATAATCTCATTCGAAGTAATAATGCTTTTTTGGAACACAACTATTATAAAAATAATAAATAAAAACTAATAAAAAGAAATTTTCAACATGTGCAATATAAGAAGTTTTGGCGTAGTATTTTTGTTTTAAGTATCCATTTATTTTTATCCCCATTCATTATTCGCTGCTTTATGGATCATTCTGGAATGGTGTGCAAAGAAATGCTGCAGTTCATATTTCTTCACTAATTGTTGCTTCTCATATAGGAATTTTTACATTATACTTCTTGCGAGATGTGCCTCTCTTTGACTGTGTCTTCCTGTCATTCTTTATATAATAAATTCGTTCAAGCTCTGGATATTAGTTCAGTTGTAATTCTTCTTGTAATAAATCCTTCAATTCGATTGTTACCTCTCTACACGATATTGCATTTCAGAAGATTTTCAATAAGCCCATGCATAAATAACTGCCCCATTAAATTTATTTTTGACATAGATAACTAAATATATATATATTCCTCCCCTAGGAATGTCTGCGAGCATTAGATTGCGCATTATCTTTCTTGTTATAGAATATTATTAAGATCAGCTTGCGTACAGAGTACCTGCATTTTCGGATTGCCAGTAAAATATTATACTGATATATATCATATATAATGAATTAATTTCGGATAATGTCCCATACGTATTAAGAAAGCAAAATTAAATCCATATTTTATTCATTCCATTGTAGTTTCTCCATTACATATGCGTTATGAAATAAAAATTAAATAAATCTCATCTTTCCCACGCGCAATGTGCTCCCGTTACATGAGCCCCATGCCGATGATTAGATATGCATCGTGAGAAGATGTCCCATTTCCCTTATTTGTCGTTTGCCGATAAGAGATTTGTCGATGATGCAACGGATAAAAATACGATGTTGCGCAATGTCTCGCGCTTGTCCCGCGCGTGCCGGGAGAATGAGATTTTCGTCTGGGATGAGTCATACACGGTCGCGCGACATGCTTGGCACGGTTTTTTAAGAGATCCTTCATGAGTCCGAACGATCTTCTTTCGTCCATCGAGAAGAAAGCGTACCGAAGCCATAATGTTCGAGATTGTTAGGAAATCTTACTCCGACGATGATTTCTAAACGATGAAATTGGAATAATCTAGAATCATAGCGACGCATATTACAATGGATTGTAATTGTAATAGTATACATATTGTCTCGTTTATGTCGGTAGTAGTGTGTATTAAGATGATTCTTCCACTGCAGTTTTCATTCGGATTTTATTTCTATTATATAATTGGATCACCCTGGACATTATCGCAGAAGTTCAGAGTTGAAAGTCGAAGCAAAACCATAATTTTTGAGATGTTATAAAATCATGGTATTCCAACATGATGACACGCCATTAATCCGCATGTTTTCTATCATGAAAAATAAATTGGACATGTGTAATATGCATTAATGATTTCAATAAAATCATTATGTCCATTTATACAATCAAGGTCCAGTTGATTAAGAAGTGATATAGCAGATGCAAATATGATATAAAATTTCGTCATATGTTTAATTCACATGTAGAACAATTCCTTATGGAATATTCCTGATTCTCGATTCTGTTTCTTGATATTTTGGCCAAATTTCCCATCGATACATTCTAATGTAGACCTTCTTTTCTTCCTGGGAAAGAATAGATAGAAAAGATGTAAAAGACGCAAATCAATTCTTTATATGAGAATTTCCTGATAAAAATTCTCTAGTCTCTCATTTCTTGATATTTTTATCGCATTTTCCGTGCATATTAATGTGCCCATATTTTGCTGACGTTATTTCTGAAATAAGCAAAGTTCCTAGCAATAGCGATTACAAAATGCGATGAAAGTGGAATAATTCTGCTCATAAAAACTTCCTGGCATGGCTAGTCGAATCGTTCCTTATAGTATTCCGTCAATCTGTTCGCAGGAACACTCTTGTCTTCCTCAGTACGAAATAAATTACGAATATTCTAGAATTATTTACGACGAACGACAAGTTCCCGTACCGCTTCCTCGTGTTTTATTCGAATTTCCCAGCCTCCCTTCTTTTTCGGCTGCAACAAATTCACGGCTCGACTCGGAAGAGACCGCGATCGTCGAGTTATCGACGAAATAATCACGTTTACGACTATGTGAGTAGGTAATTGGCGGCGAACTCGGTTTCGTTACATCGCTTCTTCTTCAAGAATGTTAAGAATATCTCTCGTTTAATGCATTAATGCGCCCTCGTAGAGGTCATCCCGTCGTTATTCCCGTTATGCGCCCTGTCGTCTGTATTATCCTTGTCGGGGAGAGACGAGACACGACGGGAGAAATCGAAATTTACAAGCGAAAACAAATGCAGGTACTCTATGTGCACATGTACGCCGACGCCATTTTGTCGTTCATTATTCGTACGGGGTTTATGGGGGAACAAATGTGCTTGCGAAGCTGTACGCTGCTGTACGCTCACCCAGGATTACTGGCAAAATCGTTAAATTGTTGGGACTCTGGCCACTTACCGAGCGACATATTCACTTTTGCGTCAATCTCTGACATTTTTGCGGTCTTGCGTTCTCGCTCTTTCTTTCTCTTTCTCTCTCTCTTTCTCTCGCTCTTTCTCTCCCTCTCTTTTACTCCCTTATTCTAGATATATAAGTGCCAAGATCTCTCGCACGTATTAAAATTTACACGCTCCGCGATGGATGAGCGCCTGATCCGCGCACGTTTTGTTCAACTTTTTGTCCGATTGTCCACTCGCGATCCGTAAATTAACTACAACGTGACTACAAACAGAACTCGCACGAGATCACAACACGTCGAACAAGGGAGACGACCGGAAATCGACTGAGGTCGTCCTGCCTGAAGTGCGACGAAATGGTCATGACGTAAGATACGAGAAAGATGACGTGTGGGATGCGCGTAGTGGAATGCGCAGTGGATGACCAATCACAATCTCTCGCGAAAAGCATTACGACTAATATTGAAAAGCGCGGTATTATTTTTATTTTTTGAAATTGTTCAAATGATTGTTTCATTGCGTTTCATCAATTAAAAACATTTTCGCGCAAATTCTCGGATTTCGGTAATTAACATTTTTTAATATTCAGGTTTCTTACGTTTTATTTTAATTGAAACAGATGAAATATCTCTCTTTAAATTAATATTTTTTTATCGATAAATGTATTAATTGAAAGAGCAATTCAATTGTTTAAAATAGGTGAAAACTTCTATTGACATGCTACTGACACAATATTAAGTATTTTCACTTCTCTTACATTTCATACAGTTATTAAGAAATCTTTATATTCAAAGAGTACACAACAAATTTACAAAAGACATTAAAAAAAAAAAAAATGTATGAAGATAGTCTGAAGGATATAAATCTTCCTTTTGAAATATTACAAGATACCTCTGCCAAAAACTCTCCACGAATATCGTCAACAAATTCAACTCTAAATGTGTATTATTCATAGTTTTTCTTAATTAAACTTTAATTCAAACAATTTGAAATAATTATTCTGTATCTTTTATAAAGGTCTCATCTGAATCGTATGGATGTCAATCCACCTTTGTTGATCACGAGCAAAAACAGCGAATTATCGATAGCGATTGGGGAGGATACGCTTTGGATTTTGATTTATGGGATGATAACAAATCTCCCGTGATACAAATAAGACCAAATGAGATATCATTCGATGATAGGGAATGCTGCGGTTTTTTATCAGACAGATTAATAGGCACCGGTTTATCCTTTTTAACAAGATCACCCGAGAATGGTCTTTACATTCTCGGTAAATGTGTCCTGAAATACAGAGTAATGTTAAAAAATCCATTTCTTTCTCTTTCCCTCTGCAATGAAATAATTTAGATTAATACTGAATTCTCGAAAATGTGCTATATGTACACTTTATACCCGCTATTTTTCTCTTTTCAGAATCTAACAGACGTCACTATGTTGCAATATCATCGACACTTGCAATATATTAATATCGCCTATAATAATATATCGTGTTTATCGTTTTTGGGCAGTCTTCCATATCTAATGTATCTTAACGCAGCGCACAATGAGATTAAGCATTTGCCAAATTTCGCACCTCCTTGGTATCTTACCTACGTAAATTTATCTTATAATCATATGACGGATATAGGCGACTTGAAAAATTGTTGGAGTATCGTCAGGTTAAATTTATCTCACAACACTATAGAAAACATCTCTGGTCTAGAAAATTTAAAGTAAATATGCATATATATGCATGTATAAAATTGACGTATACAATGTATATATATTTACAAATATT
The DNA here is from genome assembly GCF_021464435.1 of Cataglyphis hispanica. Classification (NCBI taxonomy): domain Eukaryota; kingdom Metazoa; phylum Arthropoda; class Insecta; order Hymenoptera; family Formicidae; genus Cataglyphis; species Cataglyphis hispanica. The sequence continues at coordinate 4,019,507 of NC_065974.1, forward strand.
TTTTACACTTGGTTTATTTTAGACACTTGCAATATCTAAACTTATCCTACAACCTTATCGAATGTATAAGAAATTTGGACGGTCTGAATATACGGGAATTAAATTTAGAAGGCAATTGCATAACGTCGTTTAAATCCGCTATACCCGGTCGTGGCATAAACACGTTACTTCATCTACGAATAATAATTCTAGGATACAATAGATTATCGACTTTAGAATTTTTCAAAGTAATATCGAAATTTTAGATTCGAAATTTCACAAATTTCGTTTCAATAAATAATTACATTTCATATACAATTAGGATGCGTACAATTTACGTTACGTAGATCTAAAATTTAATAAAATCTCCGACCTGTTGGAAATACTGAATCTGAAGGGTTCAATAGATGAAGTAGACTTGACAGGTAACACTTGCACAAAATGGCCCAATTATCGAAACATGTTGATATCCTCTATACCCAGCATTAGATTTATCGATGGTGTTGAAGTATTTACGACCGAAAAGGTGAAGTCAAACGATTTCAATTGAAAAATATATGCATTATGTACCATATCGAATACAGGTATTTCTCAGGTAACATCAGCCATGCTATTCGCATCGTCGTTAGATTTGATAGCTGCCCGTAAAGTAGCAAAATTAACATTACTAGAGCAGTTAAATATCACCAAAACAGATGACCATGTGCAACCTTATGATAAAATCAACCCTCCTCTGATGATATTAACAGGACCATCAGCACTGCAAAAAATGGCACTGGCATTGCACCTAGCTCGAACAATTCCTGAAAAAGTAATAAAAAAATATATATATATATTTTTATTGTAAATATTTTTAAAACCATTTTTAAAAAATGCGATCTCTTGGAGGTAAAATACTGTCGCTGGCATACTACAAAAGAAATATGTGAAGACGATGACGAGCATAATGCTTATATTCTTGTAAACCGGGAAAAGTTTAACGACATGGCACGACGTGGAGAATTTTTAGTTATCTTAGACCTGTTGGGTGAAAGTTATGGATTCCGTTAGTGCCCGATGTTGCGTGGATTAATCCACATAAAACTATCGTACATATATTTATAGAAATACACGTGCATTTATAGAATATATTTTTTTACAGATACGAATCAAATCAGTCCGTTGATATTTGAAAACAGAATTGGACTTACACAAATGAATCTCTATGCAGTTACAGAAATCTCTAAACGATATCCGAACGTCAAGCCGATCTTGGTACTAACACAGAGTGAGGATCTTCACAGAGACTGGATACATGAGAAATTTGACGTCCACACGTGGATCAAAGACAGCGTAGAAAATTTGTTAATCGTTAAAATAAGCAAACATCGAGAAGATAAGGAAGCAGAAACTGCTAGTTGTAAATTAAATTTCATCAAGGAAATTTTGGACGAGGTTTGTCTCGTTGAACACAATTTTCTATAAGATGCAATGTATTGTAATAAAAATTACACTAATTATAAGTGTGTATGTATATATGTTGTTAGATAATGCACCGTCTAGAATTCCCAAGTTACAGCATCAGCGTAAGGCCGCAAAATGGAGCTACAATGACAGACATAATATTGCAAAGTAAAACGATGTTACCGAAAGTCGTAATACAAAGGAGTGAATTAGTGGCGAAAGAAAAAAAACGCGTTGCACACAGGAAAAGTAAAGATAATCAACTGTCTGAAAAAAATGATGTGATGGGATTAAAAGTATGAAGTACTTTAATTTTAAACAGAATTCTGAGCACTTTATATGTATTATTGGTATCGATAAATAGGTACTATTAGATGAGGAATCAAATATCATCGTCGATGATAAAAAGACAAAACATGAAATGCATAGATCAAGGATGGTACGTCGTCGTAATACCTTGATCAGAACACTTAATGATTTTGATAATAATGATCTTAGCGAATCAATATCTTCCGAAGAAGAAGCGCAAATAGTATGTGCTTAAAATATTCTTTCGGAATATTTCTTTTGTTATTTCTCAATAGATATAAAACATAATTTTTATATATATATCGCGAAGTATGCAAAACTTGAGTAAATATTTCTCATAAGTATATGGAAGAATAAGAAAAGTTGCTCAGAATTCGAAAAGAAATTAATACAGTGTAAATAACATTATAACTTTTTCATACATAGCGTGAAGAAAAACCAATGCATGAAAGAGAAGAAGCATTAAAAAATACATATGTTGAACTTGTTCTAAAAACTAGACAATTGTATTTAGATTATCACGAAAGTCATCCTGGCTTTTTTACTTTGGTGGTGAGTAATACATTGTTCTTGCATATCAGTCTTATTTGCACTTAATACAGTTTTGAGTTTTATATTTCTATTATAGTTACTTATGGATGATTATGCAGAAGCCTTTAACTCCCTAAGTAAATTTATTCATGAATCATACATAAGCCAACCTTATAAGAGACCAATTTTTTTGTCGGAAATGGAACATTTTAGACAGATAGCAATTCCTATCGAGCTTGAAAATATTGTTAATGAAATTAGAGGGTTAGTATATAATCTGTGTAGAAAGTCTTAACTTAAGCTCATTTAATACAAAGCAATTTGTCTGTTGCAGAAATTTGTCAACATCAAAACTGCAACATAGAACGATATTAAAAATGCAGGGGAATATATAATCAAAAAACCTAATAAATTATAATTGTAAATGCATATTAAATGAAACATATTATATAAAATTTGTCCTCGTTTATCCATTTGTAAACATGTATTTTTACACTACTAATCATGTATGTATAAAAATTATATAGTAAATTGTACATTAGATCTATTCAGCGATATCAACAGTAGAAAGGAAGAGATTATGGCAATATCTTAAAGTTATATAAATACAATCAATGATGATATTAATACATATGAGCATATACCTGATATAATATATCTTAGCTCATCTGTAATATTTCATCTATATCCGAATCCAAATCAGAATACTTTAATTCACTTCTACATTGGGCAATGCTAAGATCTTTATCTTTCAGAGTTCGTGGGGCAGGTTGTGGAAACACGCTGTCTTTCGTCTTTGAGCTCGTAACGTCTTGCCCAGGATCCGAGATCGAGCTCGTGAGGCTGATCGATTTCAATAAATCATCTTCCGTATTATCGTTTGTTAGATTCTGTAAGTTTGTGTTGGATCGAAAGATCGTTTCAACCGATCCTGCAGGTGGCTTTCTTGCAATGCTCAACTAAAATATTTTTTGTATAATAACGTTGCTTCAAAAATGTATCAATTTTATATAGAGCATGGTACACATGTGATCTCACCTGTTCCTGTATTTTCTTTGATATTTCCGCGATTTTATCACTTTGCGAAGTTTTTAAAATAATATTGCTTGTGCTCATAGATTTCTCTTTCTGCAACCCATATTCTCTCCTTTCAGGACTGAATAAATAAATAATATGAATTAATTACACATATATAAAAATATATTTATATAACAAAAATACTATAAAATTATAAAAATAACAATAAAATCTTTAATACCTCGAAATACTCCAATCATTATTGCTCATTTGGCCTTTTCTCTGATCGGTTTCCAGCATTGTTGTATCATTTTTTCTATCATCCAAATCAAATAAAACTTTTTTCTTTACCAAACTACCAACTGAACCACTCATCGGTTTTAGGACACTTTTACTATTTTTCGGAGATAGAATTGAAGCGTCTTGTTGTATGATTGTACTATCCGAATCATTTCCAAAAAATTTCGGCACTACCTGTTTTCTGTCGAACGGAGAACTTATGCTGCGCACACTAGTATCAGACATAGTTATTTTCGTAGATGGAATCTGTTTTACATCCTCACAAGATTCAATAGAACTCGCGGAGGAAATATTTCGAATCAATTTTGGATATGCCAAAGTCACTTTTGGACTGGTATAAACATCTGTTTCATTTCTCTTTGATGGTTCGCGCGTATTCTCATACATCTCATCATCTTTATATCTTTTAGGAAGAAGCTCAATTTTCTGTTTCAGATGCAATTTCGAAGGCGTTGTATTTTCTGTTTTCTGAGTAAATATATATTCATCTAAAAAAAAAAGTACATTAATTTCCTATGTATTGGAAATTTTATATAACTAATGTATGATATAATTACCGCTGTCTCTATGATTGCTGAATGCTTTCCAAGCTTTTGATTTGACTGGTTTATTTAATGGAGAATTTTTTACAGGCATAGAACATTTTGATTTTTTATGATTTATCGATATTCTTTGAAGAACATCTTCGAGTATTTTTTGCTTTATTTGATTGTAACGAACTAGCTTCTTTGCATTAATATTTTGCTGATGTCTTACAATTTCCATCTTTTGCTTAAACGTTGCTGCAGGTATTCCCTGCCATTCTGGATCAATTCCTAAATCTTTCAGTCGCTTATCCAACATACTTTGTGCATCTTCTTGTATTAATTTCCTGGTATCAGAAGAGTTAACTATAGATGTTTCATATTTTTTTACTGTAATATCATCATCTGTTGTAACACTTTCACTATCAGATCCTGATTCTAACATCAATGACGAAGATTCGGACTCTGTCATAGAACTTACACTATGCTTTTCTAAAAACTCAGATTTTTTATCGTTTCCTATGTCATCGGAATGCGATGTTTTTTCTTTTTCAACATTTGTAATATCTGAATACTTTTTGTTTACATTAACAGGATTGTTCTGTTTGGTAGTGAAGCATTTATTTGTACAACCATTTATTTTATTTACATCATTCAATGTATTATTTTTTGCTTTATTTTTTAATTTTCTAACCACTTCTGTTCTTTCTGTATTTTTCAAATTACATTTTATAGTATGGTCCTCATTTTTACTGCAATTAGTGATGGGGTTTCTGTTATCCTTATTTTTTATAGAATCATTTTTATTAGGCACATGTATGTTTTGGGCTGTGATTGATATTGGTTTGTCCCTATATTCTTGACTAGATTCACTATCGACATTTTCAATAATTATCTTAGGATTTCCAATACTGTTTAAACTCTTGTAATCAGTTTCGGCATCATTATAATTACTATCGCGTTTTATTTTTAATACAGGAGATTTATGGAATTCTTCTACTATATCATTTTCCCTGCTTCTATAGTTATTGATCTGTGTTTGCGAATTATTAATCTCACGTGACAAATTATTTAATTGCTTCCTTTGTTCCACCAACATATTAGATTGATCCATAGATTGTTTTTCCAAATCATGTACTTTAGATGCACATTCAGACTTTATATGATCAGCTATTTGTTGTGTTGTTTTTAGTTCTGTGGTCAATCTTTCGATATCTCTACGATGTTGAGCTTCCATATCTTCTATTTTGGCTTTCCAATAATTTTCTTGGGTTTGCAATTTGACTTGCATATTTTCTATGCCTGGAGTCAACTAAAAAAATGATATAACAATACTATTCGAAAAAAGATAATATGTATAAAGATTATATATAATGGAAATTTTTAATATATAATATCAATAGAGAGAAATTACTCTTTTTCTTACTCTTTCAAGAAGTTGATTTCTTAAGCTATCAATCTCTTTTTCTTGTTGACTGATCAGAGTTTTTATATTTGTCTCCAAGATACTTTCATTTACAATATGATCCTTCTCTCTTAATGCCTATTTTATAAAAAAAAAAACAGACATTTATTTTATAAAAAATATTCTATAAAAAAATGAAGTTATTATTGACTTACACGTATCTCATCAAAAAGCATGTTTTTCAAACTTTCAATATCTTCTTGATATTTTTTTTGCTCTTGAAACCTATTTAATTTGCCAGTATTATTTCTCATAAAGTCTTCTGTGTTATCTAACAATTTGTCAGACTCATTTCTTATTACTCTTTCAGTTTGATTGAGTCTTTCTTTCAATGTTTTTATTTCATTATGCAATTTCTCTGTTTCTACTCGATAATGTTCATGCACAGGTGAACAAGTAGCTACACTCATGTCTGAAATACATGAATGTTTGCGCGCTATATGAGCATTTACAAATATAGCACGTACAAACGTTTTTGGACAATGTGGGCACTATAAAGTAAACAATATAATCTTAAGAATATTGTAATCAATTTGTTATAAATAATAAAATTAATTTTATTTATACATTCTTATATATTTATATATATAAATAATAATTTATATATAAATAGATTTTATACCTTGAAAATTTCTCCATTAGAAATTTCACCAACAGTAGCCTCAATTAATTTTCGTTTTTCCTTTGATTTATCCCTCAAACTTTTTATAGTGTCTTCCAAAGCAGCAATTTTTTTTTTCATATTAACATTTTGTTCTATTTTCTGTCTTAATTCATCTTTCAATATTATTACACTATGATCTAAATACTGTTTGCAATATAACAAATACTCGACTGATAATTGTGCAAGTCTGAATAATTTAACAAAATTAGAATCTAAGATCTTGATATCATATTCGCTTTCCAAAGAATAATCTATTACATTATTAATATTTTCATCAATAGTCAAAAAATCTCTCTCACGTATGACTCTATCTATATCTATAGCACCTGTAAAAAAAAAACAAACAAATTATCAGCAATTTGCAACAATAAATTTGAAGTATTGAGTTAAGTAACAATATCTTCATACTTATACGATTCCAATCGACTCGTGCTCTGGATCCATGCATATTAAAGTAAAATCCTGACTCTCTGGCCAATTTCGGAAAATCGTGACACCAATTGGTGCCGGCTCTAAAGGAGAATGCCATTTTATCTTGCCAGATCTATTTACACAACGTGACATATACAAGGGAAGATCACTCATTTCACCATGTTCACATACATATATATATAAATATATATTCATGACTACATATTTGTGAGAAATTTCCATTGATAAACATGATTATTCATAATATTGTTCTGGACAACTTAATTTACAATTATAATTTAACGTGATACATTGTAATGTGATAAACGACAAGTGTCAAAGTCGATGTAACATGATATAAATATAAACAAAGATTAGCGTCTGCTACAAGTGCCATCTACAAATACAAAAGTCTTAGGATGCGTTCCGTTTCACGCATTGAGCGCATAGATCGCCTGAAAATCTATAGTTCACGTAACATATATTATAGATTTCCAAGCGATCTATGCGCTTTATGCGTGAAACGGAACGCAACCTTAATAAGCGCCATCACTTCGCGCGGTTAAATTTAAAAAGATGAGTAATAAATTTTTTACACTCCTTATCTTGTTATTGACGAGATACTATTAAAGACCGTCATATATATACATTTTATAAATATACATAATATATATAAAATACATATATATGTGTTATATATATATATATATATATATATATATATATATATATATGTGTGTGTGCATTTGCACATATGTAAAAATATTGTACATATAAAAATATATAATATATATATTTTTTGTTTTAAATCTATATTTGCATATATATATATATATATATATATATATATATATATATATAAATAATTTATATATTTTATATATTATTTTATTCGTATGTAAAAACAAATTTTATTTATATCAAGTTTATTTTATTAATATATTAATTATTTTTATTGATAAGAAGATTTATTTCAGAGCTTCTTTTCAGAGCTCTCTTGTCTTTCTCTTGCATTCTTTTTGGCGTTGAAATTATTGCTTCTAAAAAAAGAAACTTGTTTTAATTTGTAAATAGATGTTTATGTAATATTCAGACATCATTCTAATTTCTTGTTAAGCAAGCATTCCATTATCTCTTCTCACACATCTTTTTTTATTTTTTAATTCCACAGCAAGCAATACGATTTGTCAATCTTTCCATTTTGCATTTACATAACATGTTTGGATCTTCCCATTTTCATGATTTAGTGCATGATTGGGTGTATAGTAATATATATATATAGTAACCATAGTAACCTAATTCATCTGTGTATGTATAAGTGTGTATAAAATCATAGCACGCGCACGAGCTATTCATAAGCAGTTATAGACAGTATGAGGCAGTATGATATAACAGCATGACATAGTGGGTTGTGATCAAAATACACTAATTAATTCGTATTTATTGTTTCGTTATTTCTAAATGGACGCCACCAAGAAAATTAATAATCCAAATCCACGAGCATCCGCAAATCCAATCAGTAAATTGTTCTTCTGGTGAGTCAAAAAAGGAACAATATCTGCACGCTACAATTGAATTTAATATACAAAAATATATCACGTATAAAGAAAAATATTATTGTAAAATTATGACTATAAAACAAAAGGACAACTATTACTTGTGCAATTATTAGAAGCAATGTATTAACACTGTAGATATTTAAAGCTCGTATATTTTAATTATTTAGAGCGTGCTTCAATCAGCTTCAATTGAGAACTATTCGTTATGTACATAAGAGTTATTCTATCTTTTTAGTTGAACTAGAACGGAATAGAATAAGATATATATATATATATATATATATATATATATATATATATAAAACTTTTGCTTGCAAATGATATATATAATATGCGAACACATACATATACACGAATCGTTCTCAAGGTCGTAATATACATATATATATATATATATATATATATATATATATATATATATATATATAGATAAAACTAAATTATATGAGAGATAGCACCAATAATTTTTATTAAACTTTTATCTGTTATTTTATCGAGATGCTCTATTTCAGTAGAATGTTAGAGTAAAGCAAAAAATTTTATAAAATAATAGCCAACGAAATATACATATATATATGGCAAAGAAATTAAATAGATTGTTCGATAACAGTCCTGTCATCAAAACTTTTAGCTATTTTTGCAAATTGTTAACATATCAGTTGCAATGTGAATGCAACTGACACTAATCTGCTGCAATTTTTATTTAAATTTCTGTTTGCAAATTACTTATTATAAATATTTTACATAATTAAAACAGTAATCGTATCATATAGTATTTAACTCTTATCTTGATTTATTTGCAGCAGATATATTATCTTTCTACTTTTGACCATGAGTTTGCTCTTAAGATTAATATAACCCCTTTGATATTAAGATCACTGATAAGCATATCACTGATTGTGAGTATAATGTATTATCATACTCACAAGATACACACACACACACACGCGTATACATAATTTTCTCATTTGTAATTATTTATAAAATTATATATATACTTTGTCATAAATTTTCACATATTTCTACATTAATCAAATGCATTTCCTTGCATGCAAACTTATTCTATAATTTGTTATGGTATATCTAAGGTGGTTGGTGAAATTATTCTGGTATGGAAAGGATCATGACTTGGAGATGAAAAATTTATACAATACACTGCCTGCTGATGTGAGTGAACTTCTGGGAAATAGACTAGAACAGTAAGAGAAATTATTTTATTATTAAAGTAAATTTATATATTATAATTGTGCACATTGATATGTGATGAGATCTTAATGTTAATAAATTGTTGATACAAAAAAATTATATTTCTTGATATTGTTGTCACTTTTCTCACATAAATGGATGCTTATAGACATTGGAAAAATGAAATATGTACAGCTGAGAAGAATGGTAGAAATCCTAAATTTTTCACAGCTTTAAGGCAAACATTTATCTGGTCATTTCTCTATTATGGAGGATGGATTTTATTTATGACCACTATTTTAAGGTGATTATAATAATTATAATCAGAGTGACTAACTCTTTGTGTATTATACTATATGTATTTCTTCATAGAGTCCTGCAACCATATTTATTGGGTCTGCTTATTTGGCATTTTGATCCAAGAGCAATATCCACCCAAGAAGAAGCATATTTCTATGCAACTGGTATAATAATTGTAGGAATAATGACAATGTTAATCAACCACCATTCATATGTAGGTTTAACAGAGATTGGAATGCGAGTAAGAATAGCAAGTTCTTCTCTTATGTACAGAAAGGTAATTTAATTAGTAAATTAAAATTAAAGTTTCTTTTGATTTTATTTTGATAATTTTTTGTGTTATTCAATTTTTTCATAATCCAGAATCTTACTATGATTATATATATCTTTTTGATTTTTTTTTTCTATAGATATTGCGCTTATCAAAATCATCTACGACTACTCCAGGACAGATTATTAATCTTTTATCAAATGATATGTCTAAATTTGATCAGCTATTTACATTTTTACATTACATTTGGATAATGCCTATACAAGGTGCAATAATTGCATATTTAATATGGCAAAACGTCGGCATTGCTTCATTGACCGGTATATTTCTGATAACAATTCAAACTATTCCACTTCAAGGTAATGCATAAAATTATAAAAAAATAACACATACCTAATGCGCAATTAACAATAAGTTTATATTTATGTACTTTATTATTTACTTTGTAATACTTTGTATTATATACTTTACAGGATATATAAGTAAATGGACTTCAAAATTGCGTTTGAAAACTGCAATGAGAACTGATGAGAGAATTCGTTTGATGTCCGAAATAATCAGTGGTATACAAGTTATCAAAATGTACACTTGGGAAAAACCATTTCAGGAACTAGTTAATTGCATAAGAAAGTTTGTATTATATTTCTCTTGCAGTTTCGTTATCATAACAGAGAAATTTAATGTAATAAGCACATTATTTTATATCTAGATATGAAATCGATGTTCTTACATTAATGTCATACTTAAGAGGTTTCACTTTGGCCACGTTTGTCTTCACGGAAAGAACAACATTATATTTTACTATCATGACTTATGTACTATTTGGATATTCAATATCAGCAGATAAAGTTTTCTCAATGGCACAGTACTTTAACATTCTTCAGTTAACTATGGCAATATTTTATCCTCTAGCTGTTGCATCTGTTGCCGAAACAGCTGTATCTATAAAGAGAATTGAAGTAAGATAAATTTATCAGATTATTATGAAACAACTATCTATCAAATTAGACATATTGCATGAATCTATCGTTTTCTTAATTGTATCATATAAATTTATATATTTCAATATACAAATATTATCTGAAAATATTATCTTTGAAATGGTAATTTTGTAACATAATTGGATTTTCAAATAAGAATGTTTCAATATTTCCATATTTATCTTAATGCGTGCAAGACTTTATATCAATTATTAATATTAATAGATAAGGTTTTTTTCAACAGAACTTTCTCTTATTAAATGAAAACATTTCATTGGTACAATCATTGCCAGTTACTAATGAAATAAGTATCTTAATGAAAAACGTTAATGCTTCGTGGACAACCACTGGAATAATGAATACATTACATAATATTAACATTGAAATTGGAACTGGAAAACTTTATGTTATTGTTGGTTCTACAGGTTCAGGAAAGGTATATATTTTTTGTATTATATATATGTATATATATGTATATGTGTAATATGAGTGTAAAAATTTTTTATCATTAAAAAAAAAAAAAGTTTGTCTAATTTTCAGAGTTCTTTCTTGCAAGCCATTTTAGGCGAACTGGAACCATCGCATGGGCAGATATATATAAATGGCAAAATATCATATGCTAGTCAAGAACCTTGGCTGTTTGCAGACACAATACGAAATAATATTTTATTTGATCAACCCTACAATAAAGATAAATATCAAAGAGTTGTAAAAGTATGCGCTCTTGTGAGAGATTTTGAGCAACTTCTGTACGGTGATAAGACCTTTGTCGGTGAAAGAGGTACGGCACTTAGTGGTGGTCAACGTGCGAGAATTAATTTGGCAAGGTAAATTTGCATTCACTTATGTACGATTTATTTTATATTCTAACAGAATCTCTATTCTTATAGAGCCGTTTATAGAGACGCTAATATTTATCTTTTCGACGATCCTTTATCAGCTGTCGATACTAACGTTGGCAGACATTTGTTTGATGAATGCATAAATATTTACTTACAAAATAAAACAAGAATTCTCGTGACTCATCAATTACAATATTTGAAACAATGCGACTATATTATTATTCTAAATAACGTACGTGTAAAATATTACATTATACACATACACATGTGTTATATGTACAGATAATTATTTATAACTATTATGAGTATACAAAATGAGTATACAAATGCTGAATGATTTTGTTATTTTTTAAAAGGGTCAAATTGACAATGAAGGCACATTTATGACTCTTCAAGAAAAAAAGATAGATTTTTTAGAAACCTTATCAAAAGATCAAGAAGTTAACGAAGAGACGAAAGAATCATTAAAAATTGATACAAATCTTACATCTGAAGTAACACAAAATAATAAGGATAACAATGAAGAAGTAGATGAGGTCGAACCTGAAGAAATCGAAGAGCTTTTGGCCAAAGGAAGTTTATCAAAATCACTTTACTGGAAATATATTCGTAGTGGTGCGTCGATTATCATGATCGTTATCTTTCTATTTTGCATGATTTTGGGACAAATTGGAAGCAGTGGTTGTGAATATTGGCTCGGCTATTGGTAAGTTTCTATAAAGAGAAAGATTCACTCTATTATTGCATGAATGAAAATAAATTTTATAATGCAGGACGAAACAGGAAGAAATGCGTGTGAAGGCTATACGGGAATGGCAGTATAATACAAAGAACAATTTTACAATTTCATCTTTTACCCCGAGATCTATTAAACAAACAGACAATAACTCAGAGACGAATAATAAATTCACTGAAGTTTGGATAACAGATTATTTGAAATATCAATCCAGCAATACTACATTGCCACAAAACTTTACTTCCAATAATATTGTTAGTATTTCAGTCATATTTCTATGATATAATCAAATTTGCAGCATTCATAAATCTTTTTTGCTACTTCACTTAGGCTAAAATTATGGATATGGATTTTTACTTTCTTGACACAAATACAGCCTTATGGATTTATGGAGGTTTTCTTACCATTAGTGTTGTAATGACAACATGCCGAAATCTAATATTTTATAAAATATGTATGAATGCCAGCAAGAATCTGCATAACTTCATGTTCTCGTGTTTACTTAAAGCGCCCATGTCATTCTTTGATAAAAATCCATCAGGTAAGCATATTTTATCAATGTTGATTATGATTGATGTGTAACGCGAATACGCAACAATACGAATCTCATATTTTTAGGTCGAATTTTGAATCGTTTCTCGAAGGATATTGGCGCTGTGGATGAAATTTTACCTAGGACTACGATAGAAGCCATTCAAATTTTTGTAGTAATGATTGGAATTCTAATACAAGTACTTATTATTAATTGGTGGATTATATTCCCTATAATTATTATGGGAATTTTGTACAACGAAATAAGAAAGATTTACATTCCAACAGCACAGACTATAAAACGATTAGAGGGAAATGGTAAAAGTTTATTTTTTTCTTGTTTGAAAGATTATAAAATCTTATTTTTTATATTCTCTGAACATTTATTTAATTAAATTTTTAGCGAAGAGTCCTGTTTTTTCGCATGTCAACTCTACATTGTCAGGTCTGACGACAATACGTTCTGCTGGTGCTCAGGAAATAGTTCGTAAACAATTCGACGAACACCAGGATTTACACACTAGTACTTACTCGTTAATTGTCACAACTGGTACGATGTTTGGTTTTGCGTTAGACATGGTGACTATTGGTTTCATCGCCTTCGTTACATTTAGTTTTATCGCGTTGAATGACGGTAAATTTTTGTCACGATTATTAATGAATATATATATATATATATATATATATATATATATATATATATATATATATATACACATATATACACACGCACGCACACACACACACACCACACACACACACACACACACTTTTTTTTTCAACGATATATTTACGAATTGAGTTTTTTTATTTCTCCCTTTCAGAAAATACTTTCGCTGGGAATGTCGGTTTAGCAATTTCTCAAGTACTCGTTTTATGCGGTATGATGCAATATGGGATACGTCAAACAGCCGAAACTATTACGCAGATGACAAGCGTGGAAAGAATATTGCAATTCACCGAGCTCGAAAAGGAGGGTCCATTTGAAAGTAATCCCACGGATAAACCACCGAGTAATTGGCCCGTCAAGGGAGAGATTAAATTCGATCGTGTTTCTCTTCAATATGCCAAATCAGAACCACCCGTTCTTAAATCTTTGAGTTTCATCGTAGAACCGGGCATGAAAGTAATCACAATTATTTATTATCGAATCAAATGTCCTATTTGTTACAAACGATATCTTATTTATATACAATTCTTCAAATTATTCTAAATAAATTTAAATAATAAAATAATAAATTTAAATAATAAAATAATAAATAAATTCTAAATAAATTTATTCTAAGTAATTTTAAATATTCAGATTGGAATAGTAGGTCGTACTGGAGCCGGGAAATCTTCTCTAATCTCTACTTTGTTCCACATGACGAAATTCGACGGCGATATTTACATCGATAAAGTTAATACGAAGAAAATCGGTCTTCATGATTTGAGAAATAAGATCTCCATAATACCGCAGGAACCAATGTTATTTTCCGCTACGCTAAGAGATAATCTCGATCCCTTTCGCAAATTTCACGACGCCGATCTGTGGAGTGCCTTGGAAGAAGTACAACTGAAAGACGCAATAGCCTCCTTAGACCATGGCATCGAACACAGCGGCAGTAACTTAAGCGCCGGACAACGACAATTGATTTGCCTGGCGCGCGCTATTTTACAAGATAATAGAATTCTCGTGCTCGACGAAGCCACCGCGAATGTCGATCCTACGACGGACGCGCTTATACAAACTACGATCCGGAATAAGTTCAAAGCCTGCACGGTATTGACAATAGCACATAGATTGAATACAATAATGGATAGCGATAAAGTATTGTTAATGGATCATGGTCAAATGCTAGAATTTGATCATCCATACATTCTATTACAAAATGAAAAAAGCCACTTCAGTGCTATGGTACAAGAAACTGAAAAGTTAATGACTGAACAACTTAAACAATGCGCAAAACGGGTAAATTAATTGCTACATTACTCTATTTATACTTGCAATTGAAATTAATAAAAGTAATAAAATATATTAAGATATATGATATTTTAATTGCAGGCTTATGAGCAACAATATGAATCCACAAAATTATAACAACTAAGAAGATTTCTTTGTGAAGAACATTTAGAAAATTTACTTATCTAGTTTTTGTACTTAGTTTTTTAATCCAAGAGATTTTAAAATTCTTTTATGTTAATCTTTTAACAATAATAACTTAGTAAATCCATTTCTTAATATTTAAATGTTTGTACTTATTTTTTATATGTTTATACATATTTATGTAGCCTGAAAACGTGATATTCTTAAAAAAAAATGCACTTCACTTTTCTATCATCTTTTCTATAATCTTGCCTTACAATAAAAATTTTATTATATTTTATGTAACTAATATCTTATCAAAATAAAGAAGATTTCAATGTATACATCACTCTCTAATCTAAAAATCATTTACTGCAAAAATCGATTTTTTTCTTAATATTACTAGTACTGCAATTAAATAATATTAACAGTATAATTATAAAAAAAATTAATTTTTAATAAAAATCAT
The DNA here is from genome assembly GCF_021464435.1 of Cataglyphis hispanica. Classification (NCBI taxonomy): domain Eukaryota; kingdom Metazoa; phylum Arthropoda; class Insecta; order Hymenoptera; family Formicidae; genus Cataglyphis; species Cataglyphis hispanica. The sequence goes on from NC_065974.1 coordinate 4,035,088, forward strand.
TTTATCTTTAATAACTATAATAGTCTATAGTATTTAATGATTATATAAAGTTTAATTAGGAAACAAAAAAATGGTACATTTTTCAAATTTTTATTCTTTATATATACTCTTGTATATCTCTTGATATTCAATTGATTAATGAGTCTGAATGTTAAATATATATTATAACAGAAAGTACAGAAAAATTTGTATATGTATATTGAAATTTTATATATAAAAAGATGAATAAAAATTTATCTTTTTTATAAAAAATAGAAATATCACAACCTTTGTCTTTTGACTGTGTTTCCCTTTGATTTAAGAATATCAAATCAATTGTACCACACCCGACTTAACTAAGTGTGCTATAGCACTATATTGAATAATATGCTGTGAACCTTCCTCAAAGTCTATCTCTTCATTCAGTGTGCCAGGCACAACTACACCTGTAACTCTCCGATTGGCACGCAGGAATACATGTGCTTGCATATTGGGTTTAACAGTAAACTTGTTTACCTCGAATCGCTGAAAGTTAGGAGGCATGTGCTGCAAGGCCACTGTCTTGAAGAGTGTCTCCAAATTAGCCAAGTACTCCTTGGCGAAACGTAACTCGCCCGGTGTCAGATAAGATTCCTCCTCCTGGTTTCTGTTTTCCTCCTCTGATAAGATGTGAATCGTGTACCGTTCGATCTTCTCCAAGCGTGTTCGCAGATAGCTACTGATAACGTATCTGATCCGATCAAGCTCCATCCGATGAATGAGCGCACGTAGATCGCTCTTGTCTAACCTCTTGACGTTCTCCTCCATGTGCGCGATTTGTTGTAGCATGCAATCTACCAGATCAGATTGATGCGGCAAGATCTCCGGCGCGAATGTCTCGTTCATCCAGGCATTTTCGATTTGATGGAGCACGGTCTGCGCTGTCAGCTCGGCCTCCTCGTTGTCGTCCAATAAACTCTCATCACCGAGACTCTCTTCCATGGCTATCGATAATGCTAACCGTTATATAAAAATAATAGCATGTACTTTATTAAAAAATTATTTGTACATACTTAATGTATTGATTTTCTTCGAGATTTGTTTTTTATATATATCATCACGTTATTATTGTTGATCCATCGCATGCGACAAAGGCGCGCTAACCGCTAGACTCTCGGGCCATTTTGAATATAATCTTCGATGTTCGAATTTCCCACGAGATCACGTGGATTATCTCGAACTCGTGATTATCGTTACATTTGCGTTCGAGTCGATTACGTTTGAATTTAATTTGCGTATGCATTATGCAGTTGGAATAATAAAGATAATTCTTTTTTTATGTCTGCATTATTTTTAAATAAAATAGTCTCTATGTATATATTATATACATGTTATTTTTCTTTATGCTTATGTAAACGTATATATTTCTGTGTGATTAATTAATCCCCGAAAGCAAAACGATGATTTGTAATTAAAATAATTGTTCGTTATATTAAAATAATCGACTTCCTTGATAATAAAAAAAATTTGTTGAAGCATAATAGAATTTTTATAATTGTCCATTGTAGTCAATCGGTCAAGATGCAGCAGGTGCCTCCGCGGACACAACTTTTCATGTTCTATTCTTGTATTACACCTTCGTAAGGTTTCTGTGTATAACACTCGAGATACTCTCAAGGTATTCCCAAATCCTGTGTAATTTAATAGAGAACTTCTTAAGACTGTTTGGCGACTTAGAAAAAGCTGTATATAGTACAACAAAGACGTAAGTTTGCGATGAGTATTTAAGCGTGGCTCGTCATCGCGACGGTCCCCGAGCCGCATCTCTGACGGTGAATCGAACAGGGAACTCATCCTGCGAGTTTCACGGAAAAGACATTACCGGAATCCACGATCGGCAATAACAATTCAGCGATAGCAGTAGCGATTCAGAATTTGGATTAGTTCGTTCACCACAACGATTTTTTCCAAATACGCGAACATAGGTAAGCCATGTAGCGTCAATGTAGCTTCACACACATCCAGATCTCTATTTCTCATATACATATATCGATATGTGATTATCTATATTTAAAAAAGTAAAAATTCTGGAAAGATTTTCTCTCAGACTTTCTCTTAGATATCTTCGTTATTCTTTCGCACATTTTAATTATCAAGCAAAATTGTCTCAAATACTACTCGTCTCAATAAGAAAGGATTTCTCTTAGACTTTCTCTTACATTATTAGATATCTTCGTTATTCTTTCATCCATTTTGTCAAGCAAAATTATCAAATACTACTCGTCTCAATAATTAATCGACATAAAAAAATTCTTGTAGTTAATGATGTCTATCGCATCCGGACCGAGCCATGCAGCCTACACATGGACGGCGCAAGGAGGCGGATTTGGTAATCAAACAGTGGTAGACAAAGTGCCACCGGAGATGCTCCATCTGGTCGACGCTCATTGGTATCAATTCCCACCGATGAACCCACTATGGCACGCGATTCTCGGTTTTGTCATCGGTATCCTCGGCATAATATCTGTTATCGGTAATGGCATGGTAATATACATATTCACCACTACCAAGAGCCTCCGTACTCCAAGCAATCTGCTCGTCATCAATCTCGCCATCTCTGACTTTCTTATGATGTTATCCATGTCTCCAGCTATGGTGTGTATATCATTCTGAAAAATTTTCGCGAATAAAATATCCAAAGAAGAAAATGTGATTTGTTAAATCATTTAATTAACGAATTATGCACAGGTGATTAATTGCTATTACGAGACGTGGGTGTTAGGACCTCTAGTCTGTGAACTATATGGCTTGACGGGCTCCCTGTTCGGATGTGGCTCCATATGGACAATGACAATGATCGCATTCGATAGGTACAACGTAATCGTCAAAGGCTTATCTGCCAAGCCAATGACAATTAATGGCGCCCTCCTTCGCATACTTGGCATCTGGTTCTTCTCACTGGGTTGGACAATCGCACCTATGTTTGGATGGAATCGGTGCGTGGGACAAATCCTAAATTAATACTATATATTATTCAAGAATATGTTACATAAATTATCAACAATATAATATACTCATTTTTTACAGTTACGTGCCCGAAGGCAACATGACTGCTTGCGGTACGGACTACTTGACCAAAGACTTGCTCTCCAGATCATATATCCTGGTTTACAGCTTCTTTTGTTATTTCTTGCCGCTGTTCCTTATCATTTACAGTTACTTTTTCATCATCCAGGCCGTCGCTGCACATGAGAAGAACATGCGCGAACAAGCGAAAAAGATGAACGTTGCTTCCTTGCGATCGGCCGAAAACCAGAGCACCAGCGCCGAATGCAAACTGGCGAAGGCAAGATTCTCTCTCCTTATACTCAATCCGTTAATTCTCATTTATGCGCAATTGCTTTAACAACATTAAACAATAATACACTAATAATTATACAGGTAGCTCTGATGACCATTTCCTTATGGTTCATGGCATGGACTCCATACTTGGTTATTAATTATGCAGGTATCTTCGAGACAGTCAAAATCAACCCGCTTTTCACGATCTGGGGTTCTCTCTTTGCGAAAGCCAATGCCGTGTACAATCCCATTGTATATGGCATCAGGTAAGTCGTGATTTCATTAATCTTTGAAATATATAATAGCACGGTCAAGATATTTAAAAAAATAAAAAAACAATGCAAAAAATTAGATAAATTATTCCGTACTTTTACGCTAATCCTTTCTCTATATGATTTCAGTCATCCCAAGTACCGAGCTGCTCTCTTCCAGAGGTTCCCGTCTTTGGCATGTTCCTCTGGACCGGCTGGTGCGGACACATTGTCCACGACTACCACAGTTACGGAAGGGACCGAAAAGCCTGCCGCATAAAATAACGACACTGTTAATCTTTTTTTTTTGACAATGCAATAGATTTTCGCTGAATCGGCGTAAGGCCAAGAGAAATCGTCACAAAAGAATCGCGCTTCATCAAGCGTGGATTGTAAATAGCTGCAATAAATAATATAATATGTGCATCAGAAATACTGTGATCGGCGAGAAATTTAATATTATATGTCATACATAAAAAAATGGTCATACGATTAACTGTGGTTCGAATGAGTAATCATCTACGCGGAGCCAAGGCAAAGTATGTAAAAAAAAAACTTTAACATTAGAAAAATCGAGAGCTAAACAACCTAAACTGTTAGAGTTTATAATACATTATACGATTCGGCTGCAGCATGATGCGAATTTCTTATGTCTCATAGCGAAATTTATAAATTCTGTATCATCTCTTCAAGGCATAAAATAAAATACATAGTTATTTTGGAATTAGCGAACATATCGGCTATATTGCTAAAAGTATTATAGCGCCATGAGATATATATCGTGTCTGTAATTAATTTTATAGAATAAATTCTGCAGGGGCAATCATATATATATGACAATTTGAATTAAACATTTCAAAAATTTTAAAGATCCCGAACATAAATCCTGTGATACTTATTTTTGTTTAACATTTAGTATTTTTTATTATGTCTTCAGATAAACAGTAAGGAATCTTTTTAGATTACATGCCAAAGAATTTATTAAATAACATTCGTTTGCATTATTACAACAAACTAAGTGTCTCTTATCACTCTTATTCCTGTAAAGAAAAAAATGAAGAGAAATTTAAAATGAGAATTCACGTTGTGTACAATATATCATAAAGTATAACAGAGTATAACAGAATCCATTCTAAATTCCGTGAAAACTTTTTGCATAATCAAGTAATTATAACAGCTATATTGAGGCTTCACAAATTATAAATTCTTCATTTTTCTTAGAAACATTTATCACATAATATGTCTAATATTGATATATATATATATATATATATATATATATATATATATATATATATATATATACGAGCTATATATACGAGACTATATATATATATATATATATACGAGCTATATATACGAGACTATATATATATATATATATATATATATATATAATCGTATATATATATATCAATAATATTAGACATATTATGTGATAAATGTTTCTAAGAAAAATGAAGAATTTATAATTTGTGAAGCCTCAATATAGCTGTTATAATTACTTGATTATGCAAAAAGTTTTCACGGAATTTAGAATGGATTCTGTTATACTCTGTTATACTTTATGATATATTGTACACAACGTGAATTCTCATTTTAAATTTCTCTTCATTTTTATATTTTATATATTTTTATATTTTTATCATTTATATATATATATATATATATATATATATATATATATATATATATACATATATATATAGTGTCGTGTGAGATTAACGGCTTTTTTATAAAAAAATTTTATAAAAAAACACAACGTTAATGTAATGAAAAATGCCAATAAACACATTATCTAATACCCAGATTTCGTAGTAGCAGTTGATTACCATAGGAGGCGACATGATTATCATCATAATGAAATTGGAGAAAATCAAGTTTACTACTACAAAATTGATTGGTGTCCTTAGAGAGGATGTCATTAGGAACACACACACTACAATCCATCCCATAAGTCCTAATACAATCATCACTAGACCCAGAATTTTGTGACATATTGGATCCATTGATGGAAATTGGTACCTAATAGTTTAAAGAGCTCGATTAGTCTCTTTGCGAAAAAAAAAGATACAAAAATATAAAAAATTTAAAAGTAACCAATGTGGATCAATCAAATGCAGCATGTCCTAAGATATTTTATTTATGACAGTTTGATTGTTGAAATCCATGATCTGCTGCATCGTGTGGGATCTGTGTGTTGTTGTTGATACATTAGTAAACGTCGTGATGAAGAATTCAGGTAAAATAATCAAAGTTAGATTTTCGGCACCTATTGTAATGAAAGACTCCATTTTCTATAAAAAATTATTGAAAAATAATTAATAACAATTAAAAGAGTATGATGCATAAAAAAAGCAGTACATACCCTTTAACATTAAAATTTTTCAAAATACAACCAGTCCTGTTAAATCTCCTAAGTTTGAGGTAAATTGAAAACTTCAATTTGTAAAACATCAATACTCTGTGATAAGTAGTAATAGAAGTAGCCTATATAATGGTATTATATAGGCACATTGATAAACAGTACAAGTGCAAAAAGAATGCAGTTTTCTCTTATATACTTTTCTTCCCAATATAGAAATCTGATAAAATTATCCAATTATATATGCAAATGCACTCAATTACAAGTCCTTGACTGTAATAGTATAATGTATGCATGTATCACTTATGATTACTGTTAGTTATTATTTAGGATAAACTGAAATAAAATTTGACGAATACCCATAGTAAATGTGATTTACATAATTGAAATAAATTTATATAATATCTTTCTTATAAATTAAAATTTTTATATTTAATCTCCTAAATATACATTCTCATATGTTTATATATTATATTAAATATTTATTGCATCAAATGTAATTATACAAATCACAGGAAGTCTCATTTTACTGCCCTTGAAATCCTCCGAATATGTGAGCTACGACTTTCCTGCAGCGCTTCTTCTAGTTCTTGAGTTATATGAAGTAAATTAATAGGATCTGTTTGTAGCAAAACATGTTCAATCTCATCCGAATTATCTGGATTTTTCAGTGATAAATCTATAGTAATAAGTGGCGCAACTTGTTTCAAGAGAGATCTTGATGCAGTCTATAATATAGACATAATGTAATTTAATTATAAATTAATATGAGAAAGAAAAAAAGCAAAATATAGAAGTTCTATTACCTGTACTTCAAATCTCCATTCCATGTCATAATATTCAGGTAATTTAAATCCAATCCCTTCTAAGGCATTCAAGATCTCATCTTTTTTAACGCTGTATAATTTACTAAGTATTGCCTCTTTCTCCTCCGTAAAACCTAAAGCGATCACGGAATCCCGGAAATCTTCCGCGTTTAACTGTAAAAACTTCAAATATACTATGCAATGCTATGCTTATAATTCAGTGCTATTGATAGATTTTACCTTATGTTTGCAACTTTCTAGCAAGAGATTGACTAGACCTTCCACTGAATTTTTTATTATATTCAATTCGACATTTAATTTCTCTGAAATGAGCATACACAATAATTGCTAGAGATTAGTTTGACAAAAATTAGCGACAATTAATAGATTGTTTTGACAACAATTAGCGACAATTAAACAACTTACGAGCGGCAGCGTTGTACACCTTAACATTCGGTCCCTTTTGTAGATAATCTAGAGCTAATTTGCAAAAGTCTTGCAATACTGTAAGAAATATATTTTTACCTTAGAAAACCTTATTGTAAAAACAAATTTTCATTTATTAACACATAAATAGAATTCCTTTGCATACCTGGCGGCGATTGTTCGGTAAGAAACAATATATGTTTCTTGTGATCTGGCTTCAATGTTAATAACATTTTTCTCTTCCGTATTACTCACTAATTAAAAACTTAGGTTAAAAATATCAATTAAAATGAGTATTTATTTGATAATTCTCGAATTACTTTCAAGACAGGCGGTACTTTTACGCCGCCATGTTGAAAAGTATACAAGAACGTTATTTGGCGGGCCATTTCAACTTTATCAATACATATATAAGTATCTCACTCATAGTTTTAATCAACTTTACAAGTTGCGATTTTAAACAATTTTTTACATAAAGTTCAACAAAACATGAAAATTATATAATTTTCAATATATTCTTAATATAATAATCATAAAATAATCAATTATATTAAAATCATTATAAGGATGCTGATTTTAAAGAAAAAGTATTATGCAGAGTTTATATATACTTTTTAATTAAAATAAATTGATTAAACGCTCATAATATAAAAGACTTGCATCAACAATTGTTCTGTAGAAGCACAAATTAACAAAATGAGAAACACACTATCATATAGCGACTTTGCTAATACATAACAATGTTATTTAAATGTTTATCATTATTAATTATATAACTGAGTTCGCAAAGCTGGTATTTGTATGACATTATGATTTTGATTGGTTTATCGAAGATTTAATTTGAGCTTGTTGGAACGCACGCTGTAATTTATCTATTATATCTTTTTGCGTGTCCAGTTTCTTGTCTAAGGTAGACATCAAACCGTCCACTCGATTCCTGAAAAATTCGTCTTTATAAATAAATCTGAAATTGAACGCAAATATTTAATTCTGATCGATAAAACTTACAATTCAGCTTTAATATAATCGATACGCTTGTCAACATTCTGTTTAGCTTCGTACAGATCTTGTTTCACAAGCACAGGCCCTATTAATTTGAATACATCGTTTTCTTCTTTTAAAAGTTCTAATTCTTCCTTTACCATAATGTTCTCGTTCAACTGTCCATCCAATTGTCGCCTTTGATTCAGCACTTTGTTGTACTCTGCAAATAGAAATTGATGTGTACAAAAATAATATAATAAAGACATAATAATCTATAAAACTTTTAAAAAAAATTTCTTTACCTTTATGAATCTGTCTTAATGTGTCAGCTTCAGTCTGAAGCTTCTTTTGCATTTCCTCCATTATAATTACTTGGAAATTTTAACTGTTATATAGAGTCAAAATAAACTATTATTAGTCATAATAAACTGTTATTAGAGTCATAATAAAGGCTTATAAATATTTCATATGAAGGAGACAGAAGATAATCAAGAACAATAATTTGTATGCATATGTTTTATTACAATCAAATTACATTGATATTTTAACTAAGTGATAGATACAATTACAAAAATCCATATACTTTATAATTGTGCTGAAGATGGTCCAAAAAAGGGACCGAAACGTTCGCTCTTTGTGATTGTATCACTTAGTTAAAATATCAATTTAATTTAATTGTAATGGAACTAATGCGCACATTATCACGCTGGCTCTTGATTGTCTTCTGTCTCCTTTGTTATGTAGAGTGTTGTAATTTTAACGATACGACTAATATTTTATAAACGTACTGCCAGATCTCGCTACAAAACATAACCAAATTAGTACCGGATCCTTCGATTCTGCGTCTCGCAATTTCATCAATCGATATGTTTCGATTATCGCAACAGAGAAAACATGCACATTCATTCGGCATCAGTGTATACAAGGTGTCACAAATTAAATTAACTCTAATATTTGTAGAACACCCTGAATAAATATATATATATATATATATATATATATATATATATATATATATATATATGACTCATGCATGCTAAAGAAAAATACACGCGGAAAGAATGAAGCGTAGATACATCTATTAGTTGTGTTGTACATACATGTAAAGTTAATATTAATCAATATTAATAGACAATATCAATAGACAAATATATTTTTAAAATTTATAAATATTAAAAAATAATTTTAATAATATATATATATATATATATATATATATATATATATATATATAAAATTAAATATTAAAAATTATTTTTTTATATTTATAAATTTTCAATATTAAAAATTATGATACATACATACATACATATATATATATATATATATATATATATATATATAATCACAGTTCTGTACATCAGTTAAAAATCAAATATAAAATTTTTTTTTGTATAGGCATCGTGTACTTCGTGTAACCAAACATATGGCTCTTCGTGTGTTTATGTATTATAATATAACTTAGTTCTTATTGAAAGAGAAAGCAATTAAATTTAAATTTTATTCAACCTTTTAAATAGTGATGGGTCAAGTGATTTAGAATAAACAAAAGGCTGTTCCATTAAAAATAAATAAAACAAACGAGCTCGTAGAGCAAATAATTTTTATATTTTGTTTTTATAAATATTTGCTTCTGAGCTAATTTATCATTTAGTTGATTTATTGTTAGAATAATTATATCCAAAATGTCTATACGTGCTTAGTAACGGTATATGACTTATATACAAAGAGAATGAATAAAAATTACTGGATCAAATAAAGTTTAATCAATTGATAGAAAGAGAAAAGTTGATAAGGAATATATGAGAAAAGACGAAGAGAACTCACAGGGATTTTCATTGCGCATTATCGTATATTTTTCGATTACCTTATATTGAATTAAATTTTATAATTATAATTTTATTATCTCATTCTCTCTCTCTCTCTCTCTCTCTCTCGTTCTCTTGTATTATATATGACGATCTTCCTTCGTTCTTCACCTTTAAATCGGCAGATAAATATATTTAATATCACCTTTCGGGAATAACTTTCATTAACGTATAATTCGCATCATATGTACATCGTGGTACATCAGACGTTTCTCGTATCGTTCATCGCATATCGTGTGTTAATATTTCGCTTGTTTCTTCTTTTTTATCTCGCTTTACATTCGTAAATAAAATACACGACGTTGTTGATTTTTTCGGACAATTGTCTTTGTAGTTTTCCTCTCGTTACATCGATACTATATATCGATAGTTTAAAAGTTTAAACGATACCACAAAGATATCGCAATTATTTTGCAGTTAGGATAGAATAATTTTTTCTAATCTATATGACCTGGGTATTTAGTCAATTCAAAATTCACGATATAATTGAAAATATTCGTTTAAAATTATCAAAGTTATCAAAATTAAGTTTTGGCAGATCTTAAAAAATTTTTCTTCTTTTTTTAATAGTGATCCACTTTAAAAGAAAAAAGAAAGGCATAACATACTCGTGGAAAAGTTACGTGCATAGATAATAAAATTCCATGCTTGTATCTTTACTGTAATGACATGACATTAATCATTATATCATAAAGGGATTCTAGCTTTTTAAAACCATTGGACAAGCATATATCAATCATATTTTAATATGATAGAATGAATCAATATTATAAAATAGCAAAAAATGTATAGTTTAACGCATAGTATTGTATATTATGAGTCAATTTTCTTCTATTTTAAAAACTTTTTTTCCACATCAGTCCTTTTCCTCTTAATTGGGATTTTTTTATGCTGCTATTTTATTCTTCTCACATGTATCATATGATCACGTTAGAATGAAAAAATTAGCAGTAGACAAAATATTTTCATTTTACACATTATGCCTTGCCTGAGAATAATGCGATGCAGATTAAGGAATAATTTCAAAATCAAGAAAACGCCGCATGCGCGGCGTGCCATTTCTTCAATCATCTTAAGATAGAAAAACTCGATTGTAATAGATAGCGATACAAATATAATTTTTTTTTTTATAAATATAACACTATAAAGTTTTTGAATATAAAACAACAAAGCTTTTAGTTTAAAACATATTTTTCTAACCATAACAGATACCAAAAATTAAATAATGAAAATTTCATTATATTTTTTCTAATTATTTTGTTCTCAATCTTTGTAAACATATTATAGAATATATCGTTTTTCTATTTTAATATGTTGCGAAATAAATATCTCGATACTAAAAATTCAGAAAGAGAAAATATGCAGTTGCAAAATATTGTGATCATTCCTTAATTTCTTAATCATCATTCATTTCGTTTAATTTCTCAGATCCTACATGAAATTTGTTTATAATGATAAAGTCAGAAACTTTGAAATATGATAAAATTTTTCCTTTAACTCAGATAATAATGATGATATCGTGAAAGAAATGTATATTGACATATAATCTTTGCTTACATTGTGGGAGTACGCATTAACTCATATTATTCTGATATTTTATTCGAGTAAATACTCGCACAAATAAATGATTTAAAATAAAACGTTGAGATATAGAAGAGTGTTAGGAAAACATACATTATCGACTGTCGCTTTTTTTTCTTTCATTTGTTGGATTTGATCTTGCCACATCCGGAAACATTATGACGCCTCAAGTCGTTCGCCTCACATAAGACTTATAGGTCTGCAATATAGACGCTCTGTATATCTCGCGCTATGGCGCTATTATAAAAGAACTTTTTTTTAGTTTGCACGGAGCTAGATCGCGATCAACTTACTTTCGATTTCTGAGCCCGCAGAGATAAGTTTAGTGTGTGGTTGTGCGGTCGCGCTCGGCTGTGGATTATTTAACTGCCCTGTGGTTGTAGGTGCAGCAAAACCAGGAGGTGGTTGCATCGCCCAATGTTGAGCAGATGCGTTCTGTTCCTGCGCGTGGAATACAATTTTTTTTTTCATATTTGTAACTACTAGCACACTCAATATTCGCAATAGATAATAAATTTGAAGTGTCAAGATATATTTAAACACACAAAGTTCTGTACCTGTTGCGCATTATGAGCTACGGTGTGAGAAGGATGAATATGAGGAAACTGCCATGTGCTGTTAGTTTGGAATGGAAGAGGTCTAGACGAGGTAACTATAGCCGGATCGATCGAAGTCCAGTCTGCGATAGGTCCGAAATTGTTCCATCCCTTCTGATGCAAAGCTTGATGGTGGAATTGTTGCTGTTGCTGCTGATTGTTAATTTCACACCAATCTTTCAGGGTACAGACCGCATCATTTGTGCACTTGTTGATATCTGTCATAAATCGATCGAGTATTAAGACATACGAGATATACGAAAAATATTTTTGGAATATTTGGAATATTAAAAGATAAAAGAATTTACTTTGTGTGTGGATAAGTGGGCTTCCATTGGGAAGATATGCACTCTGTTGGGACGATTGCGCGCCTGCAAACGTAACCAATAAATCACGAATAGCGACGTTTCGTCAATCTTAATCTATAGATATAATTGGCACTTTTCGTGACTCACTTTACCCAAATAAATTCGTATATAAATTTTCGCAAAATTATATCATGAAAATTCGCGAATAGATCGATAACTTATTTTCGTCTACGGTTACGATAAATTATCGTATACGTATGTAAACTTCACGCACTGTGCACTATGATTCCTGATGCCTGGAAAAATTGGAGAAACACTAACCAGAGAGGGCGCTATTCGTTGGTGCTGGACGTGGTATACCAAGACCAAATGAATTCATGTGATTTGGCGTGGAAGCAAGGAAACCCGGTGGCGGAAAGCGACTACGTTGTCCTAAACTGTTAGCCGTCACGGTGCCTTGTGCAGGGCTCTGCGCGCCGCTTTGTAACAGATTTTGTGGAAGACGAGACAGAAGGGAATGCGACTGAAGCACTTGAAGATTTTGCAAGTGCTGAGCTTGTTGCTGCAAGTGTGCTATGTGCGCAACCTAAAAAAAATATTTGTTTCCACAAATTTTGCTTAATTTGTACACATATTATGCAAAGTACTAAATTAATATTAGTAGAAGACATTCTTCTAAAACATTTGATCAATGTAATTATACAATGTATTTTATTGATATTGTTAGAAAATGAGAAACTCCCATCCACATGTAATTTTCGAAACACATAAGAATAATTAAACAAGATATTTACTTGTGGAAAATGTTGCTGACCAAGGCTTGCAAGGGTTTGTTGATGCTGCACCCTAGTTTGCTCCTCCCGTTCTCTTTGTTCTTGCTGCTGTTGAAATATCCTCTGCTGTTGTATTTGCAATTCATTTTCCATAAGTTCAGCTAATGCCTTCTGTGTCTCGTGGAAAGGATCAAAACCTAAATCGTCATCCGCTTTCACGTCTGATCCGGCATCACGATGATTTCGAATTTCCTCCAGTGTAGCATGACCGTTCTGTTTTATGTATTCACAATTTTCTTGATTCTGTTGCACCTTAGAAATTATACGTATAATATTAATAATCTGCTCAATCATATTTCTCTTTGGTAAAAAATTTTGCATATATAAAAAATATCTCGTATTATTTTTTAGAATATAATTCGAAAATTTTATCATTATTTTACTCACTTGCATATTAAGCCTTTGTTGTAATGAATTTTGTTGAAAGTCTGCCATAAACTTAGACGCGGGTGAATTTACAAGTAAAGTAGGCGTGAAGGTATCTGATGATGATTCTGTGAGAGTAGTAGTATACGGTGCATTTATGTAAACATCCTCGTCAACAAAACCTTCGGAATTGAATGTTACACCCGGCGATTCAGATGGGCTGGATTTTGATATAAGGTGATTCGTTCGAGTTGATTCGGTCTGAAAGCCGAAAGCTGCTTGCCAATCTTCGCTAGAATGAACTGTGGGTAAAGAGTCGGGTATCGAAGCCACTCCTGTACTCGTCCAATCCAGATTTGTGTTTGCTACACATCGAATAAAATTCATTGATAATTCCCTCGCCAATTGCAATATTGTATAAATATGTGCATGATAAGAGTGACTACATTAATTCTAAAACTATTCCAATAAAATACTCCAACAAATATAAATAAAAAGGCTTAAATGATAAAATCAATTCAGAAATAATAAAAATAAGTTCAGATTCCCTACTCCAAGTTTCAATAATGTTTTTCTTGAAAATAAAATATCCCTTTTAACATTTTTGCCTATTCAAACATCAAAAAATTATAATTATTACAATTATACAATTAATAGCAAAGTACATTCTATATAACAAAGAATTACTTGTGTTAGTATACATGCCTGTGAGGGAGTTAGGTGGCATTGAGGTGGTGGTTGATATTTTCTGAAATGTGTTTGAACTGAAGAAACTGTTATTGTCCGGCTGAAAGATTGACCGATGATTGAGTTGCATTTGAGATCCATTGTGTAATCCTGGTGGTGGTGGTTGATTGGCACTTTGTGATGAATTTGTGCTGGCTGGAGACGAACCTATAGATGATGCGCAAAAATCTCTACACTACACGACGCGTAATCAAAATCATTTCTATACTCTTATAATGCCAGAATAAACAGCTATTCAAATTATTTCTTTCAACAAAAGATATATAACAAGCACATCAAAACAAATATCATATCGAATAAATTATACATTTCTTATAATTATAATAACATTAATAATAAAAATTCAGAGATGAAAGTATATCACAAATTGAAAACAATGTACCCAAATAATTTGGAAAAATATAATCACATTAATCATTGAAATAATTAAATAACTAATATTCACCAACACTTATTTCTCATCGTAACTGAAAAGGAATAAAATTACACAGAAAAAACACAAAAAAAACGGCTACTGTTTTTCAAGAATTCTCTTTATTTTGGCATATATCAATAAATGTTTGATATTATTCTACAGTATTTGTGAATATAATCATAAAACACTTTGACATACTGTACATTGTTTAAAATTGTTTGTTATTATTTACTGCAGCCAAAAAACACGATATATATGTAACACAAAACATAAGTAGATTTAATGTCTCTACTAAGTTGTAATGACTCGTAATTTAATGAAGACATTATTATTGACATTTTATTATCATGACATAATTTGAATCATTGGATACATTAGTATGTCATTAACACAACTGCCTCTGATTTCCAATAATAAATGTTGAATAATTTGAGAAACAAGAGAGAAAGAAAGAGAAAGAGAGAGAATCATAAATATATTACACAAATTTTACTATAAGAGAAATATAAAAATCTTTCCTAATAACGTAATATCACATAATTGACACATCCAAATGCTATTAAAGATTAGGATAATAAATTTTGATGGAAATAGAATATTTTATGTACTTTGTTAATGTAATATGCATTATTAAAAATATAATTATGTATTCATCTAACAACATCAAAGATAATTCTTTCATATTTTATATTAAAGTATTTCCTAATTAATCCAAAAATAATTTTATATATCGCCAAGTATATAACATTCTTTATAATCATAAGTTATATTAATGAAATTTGTTCATAATATTCTTTTTTTTAATATCTCTTTAAACAATTTTACGTTTTGTACAAACGTTTTTCCATGAAAATGATATGTATAGAAATAATCGTGATAATCAGCAACATAAGGAACTCACCCAAAAGAACAGCACCATTGTTTTCCTCGCTCGATTCAGTCAAATGTTCGGCTTGATGATTTACATTCGAGTCTTCCGTGCTTGAAATTGTACTCGCTGGCGTGCTACCTTCGCGCTGATCCGTTTCGCTATCCGAATGTCGACGTTCCCCGTTTTGTAACGTACCATTTACTTTAATTTCGTGAGACTGCGATTGAACTAATTTTGATGTTTTGCTAATTTGTTGCGACTGTGGCTGTTGCTGTTGTTCCAATTTACACTTGTTACCTAATTTTTGTAAAATTTCACTATTTGTATCAGCGGAAAAGTTTCTAACATCCTTCTGCCCGGTGATTTGTGATTGTGAACTACTCTGTGTGTTGATTGAATTCGATTCGGACCGCGACGTCGTACGACTACCGTGTTTTTCCTTGTTTTGACTATTTTTATGTTTGTTTCGAGCTGCTTGTGCCTTACTCTCGCTGTTACTTTTACCCCGTCGTACACCAACGCCATTTTCACCCTTATTATTGTTATTTTGTTGATGTGTAGACACTCCAGAGGATATATGACTTTGTTGAACTACTGTTCCGCTTCCACTCGTTACATTGTTATGTTGCGAAGCTGTTTGCACAGATGATATTTCTTTACAATTGGTTTGTGTGCCTAAAAACAGAATATTAATATATATAATACGTTCAAAATTCTTACGAAATTCTATTCATAATCTGATTATCCTTTTTTTTAACGATATTTACTTCAAAAATACATTTTGTGACTTTTGTACATTATTTAGAAAAACTCACTATTTGTTTGTCCCGGTTGCAACGAAGGCCACGCCTCTTTTGTTTGTGAATTTACAGTTCCACTTTCCCTAACAATACTACTTGTCACAGGTGGTGACGGTGTTGGTTTCCTGTGCATGCAAAGATTATTGTGGATTAAAAAACTGAAATTGAAATCAAATGAAATGTATGCAAATAGTTCCAAGAAACCATCATTTTGTGCCAAAATAAACATTGTACCGTTGCACCGAAGACACATGTGCATGTAACGATTGCACAAGCTTGCGTTCATACTCTTGATGTTTTCCTTGATGCATCTCTTCCTTTGTAAATGATGCTTCCTGGTCCCCAAGATCGTGCAGGTACATGCATTCTGGCTTCGGACAGGCTTGATTACGCATAAAATGCGAACAGTACTTTGTCGTTCCCAATGATGTTTTTATTGTCCGTCCATCCACAACAATGTTATTCACAGCCTCTATAGCACGTAGCGCATCCTCTTGACGCTAAATGGTGTATAAAAATTATCATTATGTACATAAATGTAATTGTAAAATCACGTTACAAGTATTCATAAAAGCTGAGATAAAAGTTAAAATTTAAATACCACTTAAAAAAAAAAAGAAAAAAAAATAGTAACATAACTCACTTGATAAGTAACATAAGCCGAAGCACTGGGGCCTTGAGACCCTGCATAGGAAGTACTCTGGTTAATTACGACTTTGTGTATCTTCCCAAATTTTCCAAAATATTCGTGTTTCTTTAAAACCTAAAGCATGCAAAGTATTATAGATCATAATCTTATTATTTTTTTCTTAGAAAATGTTTACAGAGATCTATACGCATTATAATATTAGTTGTATAGAGTTAATTAATCAAGAATATACTCACATCTGCATCTGCTAGTCGCATTGGTAATCCTACTACAAAAACTAAATTTTTTTGTACTACTCTCACATTTGCTAGATGTTTCCGATTTTCTGTAACTTTCTGCTTCCGTTGTTGATCCTTTAATCTCTTTTCAGCTTTCAATCTAAAAAAAACGGAGTGGAAAAGATAGTTTTAGAATAAAATTGTGCTTTTCAATTAAAATATATATATAACATTAATATAAATTAATATAAATAATTAAATTATTCAAAATACCTTGCTATTTCTTCCTTAGTAAGGGGTTTAAAATCAGCCGGATTTTCAGAATAGGCCTTCCGACACGCGGGACACAAACCGTTCTCGTCGGTACGAATTCTGTGCCAACAAAAACGGCATATTTGATACCCACAGGTGCAGGGGAAGAAATTCAGATCGTCCACCTCCAGAGGTTCCATACATAGAGGGCATTCCACTGCATCCTCTCCAGTTTGATTCAATACTGACATTTTTGTTGATGGTCTTATAAATGTCACAAGATAATAGACACAAATATTTAGCTAAATGCCAAAGTCTGTAAAAGATAGTTATTATAAGATCAAAAAGAGAAATATAAATAAATATGTTGATATTTAATTACGTTACTCAATTTGAAAGCTACAATTTTTTTCGTCATCCATATATAATTATACATTTATCAAATTTTTTATATCACGATTTTAGATATGCAAATTTCACTTACATGCAAAGTCGTCACTTCCCTGGCTTTTTAAGTAATTGACAGTGCTTGCAACTTCCTTTTATATACTGCTACCTCTTTCCGATCTGAAACAGAGCGTTGCACCCGCAAGTTGTCAACTATCGAACTGTATTTAGGTCGCCGGCCACACATATCGAGGAGATAATTGCGGCGGATGGCACGTTTTTTGTCCGGTCGCAAAATATTCGACGAGTGACGTTTCGATTCTTGCATGGCGACGAAACGAGCGACAACCTAAACATTCTACGCGAACTGTTGCTATCGGTCGTGGGGGGCGATGTAGCGTAAACGTGGACACGAATACGGTACTTCTCGCGACGCAAAAGATAGAACGAACGAAGCAAAGAATCATTTTAAACTGAAACCCGAAGTCTCCGTTTCAGTTGTACTCCGTTAATCGTACCTTTCGCGTTTGATTCGAAACAGGTATACGCTCGAGCGAGAGAAAGGAAGAGAAATAATATATAAAAAGCGCGCAATCAAAACGGCGATAAGAGGGCGATGACAGGTCACGACCACGGGTTCCGTTTTGACAGGAGCTGTCAGATTAGAAAGAGAGAAAAAAAGAATACAAGAAAAATAGTGAGAGAGAGAGAGAGAGAGAGAGAGAAGGAACAGCAAGAGATGCAGCAAACAAAGGAGACATACCGGAATTCTCGCACAATTACACA
Organism: Cataglyphis hispanica; assembly: GCF_021464435.1. Taxonomy (NCBI): domain Eukaryota; kingdom Metazoa; phylum Arthropoda; class Insecta; order Hymenoptera; family Formicidae; genus Cataglyphis; species Cataglyphis hispanica. The sequence continues at coordinate 4,053,897 of NC_065974.1, forward strand.
CAAGACGTGGATCTCGCACGACGCCCTATGCACGATGACTCGTCCTCGCCCGAGATGACGAAAATTCGTTCTCCGTCCCGTGCGTGACGTTGAGGTCGTCGATGACAATGGGAAAAAAAATTTCCTTGCACACACAGTATTACAGGGAAAGGGTCACCGTCTCTCTCTCTCTCTTTCTCGCGCGCGTCTCTTCGTCTCCCTCTCCTCCTTTTCTCTCTCTGTCTCGTACACGACGAAACGCGAACCGAGAGGGCGACGATCGGACGAAACAGCTGTTGGTAGCGTCCGCGAGAGGCCTAGCGAGAAACGTCAAACGGGTGCGAGTGAGACGGTTCACTGGCTACGCCATAACAGAGACCTACGCGAAAATCTGTCGTGGATGGTCGGCGTGGTGGGGCATGACACGTAAATTCCGCCTCTCGGTGCCTTCTCGGTCGCGAGCGTATACGCGAGTACGCAAGGACGACGGTCTCGCGACGCGATTCTCAAGGGGGAGGAGGGGAGAGAGGAAAGAGGGATACGATGAAGAGAGGGCGAGAGAGACGGGGTGAGGAGAGGGAGGGAAGGAGAGAGGGGGAAAGAGAGAGAGAGAGAACGGGTGGCTAAGGGAGACAGACAGAAGGAGGATGATAGGGAGGGATGGTGGTAGTAGTAGGTAGTAGGTGGTAGGGAGACCGCGAACGGTGTCGACGCAGCGAGAGCGACAGAGACGGATGATTGCTACCGTACTACCGCCGATAATGCCGTCTCTTTCTATTACATTTTAGAAGGAGAGATTCTTCGTCTCAATCTTTGTCGCACCGATCTCTCTCTCCCGTATGCATCTATCTCTGTGATACCTGTCGACACTCCGAGGGATGATCGTGCAAACCTGATATATACGCGACGACGCGACGCGGACGGGACCGATTCAGCTTTCCATTTATGTAAACGCAATAAGCACACTTTTAGCGCGATCGACACGAACGATGATGACGATGACGATGACGACGAGAACGACGGCTGTTAGCTGCTGCGAACGTCACTCGAGATTCTACGATCCATCCGCCAGAGGGGTTGTTCGAAGTAGCTCGAAAACTTGGTCATATTACCCTGCACGCGTTAACCTCAATCCTTAATAGCGAGACAGCTCCTAACACGCTCTCGCGATTCTTCGAAACCCGTGAGAAAATTCACGATGACTATAGTTTTCACCAAGCTCGCACGCGCATCACTTTCAAATAGTATCGAATATATATGCATAATATATATATATATATACACACACACACACATGTATATATTTATCCGCACGGTCTTTTATTTACTTACTCGCCTCACGACTTTTCCACTAACAATTCTCTCTCTTTACTGGGAAATTTTTCTACAGTATTCTACTGTCCCGGGATTTATGTAGTTGGGTGCGCGCTCGCAATCGCGCACAAGCGCGAGCGGATGTATGCACCGCTATTCCGCGGAATCCGCGGTTTGTCACTAGGCGTCGCGAAAAGTGTCACTAAAATAAATAACTTGAGATAAGATGAGACTAGGACAAATATAAATAACACGGCTAATATATTTAACTGTAATAGTTAAAATAAACAAACATTATTGTAAGGCAAATTAATGTATTTATCTGTTATTTCATACTTTGTTTCTCAGATGTGACAGATGATAGGGTCTTTGTTTGTATTTGCCCAATTTCCGGAAATTTCTAACGAGTCTGCGCCGCTCGCAGCTGTTCATAATCTCTTTCCATGATTAAAAAATTTAGATACATCCTGAAAAATTTACATCGATCTTAGTCTTTTAAAATAATTGATAGTTCATATAATATAGTAGAGATAAATTAATACTTTTTTCATAATTACAATGTGTAGGACAATTTGGAGAGCGAAATATTTTAAATGATATCAAGATTTATCATAGATGCATTAGATACAAAAAGTTTACATTTTTTCATTAAAAATTGATGTGATAATCTTGAAAAGATATTTAGCAGTGACACAATGTTTAAAAAAAAATTGAAATTAAACGCTATTTAATTTAAATAGCTCACTGTATATAAATACATAGTCTGTATCTCTTAAATATAGAATATTTCATACATTTGATATTTTATTCTGAATGCACTGAATATCTTCGTCGTATGATTTATGTTTGCACAAATGCATCCATAAAAATATATTTATACAAATATTTGTAACCATTATAGTGAAAAGATAAAAATTCTTGCAGAGATATTTGTTTTACACAAATTCTTATATCAAATACCTCATTTCTTTGACACAATTATATATAAAACCTGCTCTAATTGATGTTTTATTACATTCCTAATTTATTTTAGGTACGCTACGTTTTCTCGATCTTCTCTTACGTTCACGAATAACACCAAACAATGGATGTCTTGTTTTTAAATCATTAGGGAATTGTACACCAGAGCTCTCTATAGATACTGGTTTCATTTCCGGTACTGCAGATAATTTCCTCCTTATAGATAATGAACCAGCTGGCTTGATATTTACTATATAGAAAATATTAAAAAATTAATACATAAATGATGTACAAAAAAAATATATGCATTTTTTCTTTGTTTTGTTTGATTCCTAATGAATGAAATAAGTTACCAGTCTTATACATGTGTGAAGTCTTCTTGGTATTAAAAACACACGTAACATTATAGTTCGTATGTTGCGCAATTATACAATATCGTTCGTCTTTAATTTTAAATTTTGATTTATCTTCAAAGGCTATCATTTGACCACGAAGTTCTTGTGTATCTATCTATGTAAAAACAAGATTGTGTCCTTGATATTTTAAAACATTAAGAAAATTTGTATAATATTTCATTAACTTATTTTTCTTTAACTTAGTTTCATTAAATTATTCATTAATTATAACTTACTGATCTAGGAAGATCCATGATCCAAATGTCTTCACTGTCCGATATATCGTCCAGACTAAACGTGCAGGATATATTTTCTTCTTCTAGTGTCTCTTTCTGAACTATTTCTTGAAGCTAAAAAATATATGGAAAGATATAATTTTTATATAATTACTTTTTATATAATTAATAGTTAATTTTTCAAGAATATAATTGTCTTACAGTATGTGGTCTTGATGAAACCGAGGCAGATGATGATAATCTCCGAGATTTTACACTGCTTAATTCTTTAGCATTACCATTCATCTCAACTTCATTGTTTGCTGAATCTTCGTTCAACGTTTTGTCAGATTTCTTCAAGATACTCTTACGGGATTTAACCGCAGGACTATTAGTTGCACTATGTGGTTGCATTTTTGTATTAATTGTAATAGATTTACGTTTATGGTTTTGAGGCGGAGCATCTACAGCGTCCTCCATTAAAACCATAGATTTATTCAATTGTGTATTTAATTTCGTTACCAAATCTTCACTAGTAGAATCCGTCATATTTGTCAAAAAATAAATTCAACTTATATGTATATAAATAAAAGCATATATAATATATAACAAAATATTCCTTCTAAGCACGTTTGTGGCTGTGTTATGGCGCGCAACAGCTGATAGGTTACAATTCAATTAAGAAAGGAAGTGATATATGTACTTTTGATTACAGCGCCATTATATTTGTCACACTATATATTGATTGGCTGTTATCGCAAGAAATTTTTGAAACCCTAGAAATTCTCTATTCGATAGCCAATCGAAACATTCGATTAAGATTTTGTCGTACAAATGTAATATTAGCCTCAAAAAATTCTTAAATGGCGCCAAACAACGGAATTGTAACAGAGTATCAGATAGTAATGGAGGAATTCTTTTTCGTGCTATGTATTTGATTCTTTAATAATTAAACACAACGTAAAGAATTTCAATTGTATTTACGAAAATTCAGTGCATGTGTGAAATATGACGTCTCCCAGGAATTTGAGGAGATCTACGCGAATAAAAGCTATTGTGAAATACACGGAGGATAGCTTCGAGGAAACACGCGAGAACTCTCGTAAGATTATATTAATATAATTTATTATAATATATTTATAATATTATACAATTCGATATACATACATTTTATAATTTGTTTAATATTCTTTAATATATATATATATATATACACTATATTTTTTTAAATTATATCATATGAACGTACATGTCATAGCCTACATAGTGTGTTTATATCTTATAGCACCAATTGATACATTGGAAACTGAAATAGAAAAACAACTTGTAGATATCAAAGAAGATGTACAAAAGCCACTTGGTAATTGATAAAGATTTCTATAAATTTTTGTTATATTTTGTATCATTATTTATTTATTCATATAATTTATTTTTATTTAATATTATATGCTTTGATGTATTTCTTTCTTTTTCTCTGTTAGAACTGTTTTCTGAAAAGGATATAAGTGGACGAAAATTATATACATTTCAAACACCAACTAAAAAGAATAGCATGATGCTTAAAGCCAATCAGTGCCGTACACCTGAGACTCCAAAAAGTTTCAAAACACTTCCAACTTTAAAAATTGTTCTTGAAAGAGTTGTTGAAACAAACTCAAAAAATAAACATTTAAAATCTGATCCTGAGAACATTAAAATAAAAAGTATTATATTTTTTTGAACAGATTCTGGTATGAATTATAAGAAAATGTTTATTTTTTTATATCGTTTTTAATTTTTTTTTCTTATATTTAGTAATCTCGCGAAAGCGATGTTTGCCTAGTGTAAATTCAAGTGGTGATGAAAGTATATCAGAGGATAGTGAATATGTACCCACAGATATAGAAATTAGTTCTGAATCTAATGAGATATCTGATGAAAATAAAGATAGTGAAAATTCTGATGAAAGTGAGGAAGAAAACAATATTAGAAGGAGATACAAACCAAGTAGGCCACAGAAATCTTTACCAAAATGTGAAATACAAAGTACACCTAGAAGAACAAGAAGAGAACATAAATCTGTTGCTTACAAAGATTATGTAAGTTGAGATTACTTAACTATATATAGTATTAATTATGTACATAACTCTATTTATATATAATTAAATATAATATTTATCAATAAACACAAAAGCTATGGTAAATATAATCAAATACAAAAGTCATGTGTTAATTAATTGTTTTCAACTTATAAGATAAAAATACTTTTTTTCATAATAGAAGAGATTTGATACATTGGATAAATTTAAATTTGTGTGTATCTTGGCATGTTCTTCATTATTGAAGTTCATCATTTAAAATGAAAGAAACATTAGCAAAACATATGATACCACAAAGCAATCATTTTTATAAGTTATTCTACTGTAATGTCTCTTCTGTTAGTAATTAGTTTAAGTAACTATAAGTATGTATTTTTATATGCGAGTAAGAAACTCTTGTATTGTATTATTTTAAAAATTGTTTATCTACAAATGCAGAAATAGTTTTTATTTTATGCATTTGCTATGATCCAGATATTAATCGATAAAAGCATATTTGTTTTTGAAAACAATTAATTTTCGAACACATATAACTAAAACTAAAACTTTTAGTTTATTTTAATAAATATTAGTATGAGAACATGTGTGCAAAGTTTGTATGAAAGTTTGTATTGTTTTGTGTATCTGTATAGCATGTTACATATAAAATAAACATTTTTAGCATTATAAATTTACATATATTATTAATATAATGTATAATTGTAAATATTTTAAAATTTTTCAAGCTTATAAAGACTGATGAATATTTTGAATCTCAATCGGAAAAGATACTTACATCTGATCATACATTAGGCAGGCTTCGAAATGCTCGTCTTACTGAGGAAACATTAGATGAATTATTAAAAAACCAAAGTCATATTTCTACGATACACAAGAAACGTATTTGTTCATTAACAGAAAACTACAAATCGTTTTTTTCTATGTGGCAATTTATAATGGAGTAAGTATTGAATAGTATCGTTTTTATATTATTCAATTTTTATTTTTTTAATATAATATAAAATTTGATTATAAATTCTAAAATTTGCATTAAATTATAGAGAAGGTTACAGTCTGTTAATCCATGGTTTAGGCTCAAAAAGAAATTTAATTAATGATTTTCACAATGAAATCATAGCTGATCATCCAACATTGGTTATAAATGGATTTTTTCCCAGTTTATCAATAAAAGATGTAAGTGAAGTATACATAAATAATATTATTGCATTATTAAGAAATATATTAAAAATATATAATTTGTAAATTCTATTTCAGATACTCGATAATATAATAGTGAATTTACTGGAATTAAGTTGCCCAACAAATCCTAATGATTGTTTAGAACTTATTGAAAAGATTTTGAGCAATAATCCCGATGATCGGCTTTATTTAATAATTCATAATATTGATGGTATAATGCTACGTTCAAGTAAAGCTCAAAACATTCTTGCTAGTTTAGCAGTCATTCCCAATATTAGAATCATAGCGTCTGTCGATCATATCAATGCACCGCTACGTAAGTTTATATTTATTTTTATGCTAAATTCAAATTGAGTCACCATTAGTTTATATTATAGATTTATCATTTCAGTTTGGGATCATATTAAACGAGCAAAGTTTAATTTCTACTGGTGGGATGCAACAACGTTTTTGCCATATCAAGCTGAAACTGCATATGAGAATTCCCTATTGGTTCAACAAAGTGGTGAACTTGCTTTATCTTCCCTTCAAAATGTCTTCCTTTCCCTCACCTCGAATGCTCGAACAATTTATTTAATCCTTGTCAAATATCAGTTGAACAATAGCAGCAATAACTTCACAGGTAATCATTGATCATGCATATATTTTATTATATCATAATAACTAACGTGGCAAATATCTAATAATATGTACTAATTAGGAATGCCGTTCAAGGATCTATATCGAGCAGCGCGCGAACAGTTTTTGGTCAGTTCCGATTTAGCATTAAGAGCACAATTAACTGAGTTTGTAGATCATAAATTAGTACGAGCTAAACGTACGTTTGATGGTACCGAACATCTAACCATACCCCTAGATAAGAGTCTCCTTAAACAATTCATGGAGCATCATGGATCATAACTTATTTAATGAATTTATATAGACTTATGAGATTCAGGAAATATATTTTTATATGTGATTTGTGAAATAACTAATTAAAAAATAATAGAGTTTAACGATCATTTATCAAATTCTTATAAAACTTTATTATACATTACTAATTAATTTTATTAACAATATACTTATTGTAGGTAATATTTTTTTATTAGTTTTTGACATATTCTCGTTTTATATTATTATCTCGATCACGTTATAGACAGAAGCCCGCGCTTGTAATATTGCAATCACGCTGATATCAGTCATATTAAATGTTATTAGATTTATTTTCTTCTTTACTGTTTGCTTATACTTTCAATTTTCACTTTTTTCTCTTTCCTCTCCTTCAAATGCTCGATTATACCAATCTTATTTTAAGTGCAAAAAGTGCACTTTGGGCCAATTTCACCATCTTCGGTTAAGGAATTTAACCTGGACTCCCACCAGGGACAACGTCTTTTGATAAAATCAACAGAATTTAGCCCAGACTCAAACCAGGGGCAAAGTGTGTTGCACGGAAATACCGGTCGCGCCTTCATGCGGGCCTTTGGCTATCCGTCTATTAATCTGTGGCGATGCTCGTGGAGCATCGTGAAGTTAACAAAGTCAAACGAAAGTGCCAATTGTATCCTTCCCACGACATTAAGATCTTTTATGTTTATGTAAAAAAATCGACAAAGAGTGCTCATACACGAAGATGTATTCAATAAATAATCGCGCACAGTGATTAGTGAGACGCCGTTTCTATACGTCGCTTACAAGATGACAGATTTATCGGGAAGTGTCAAAGTGAAACTGAAAGCGAGTGACGGTGTTAGGTTAAGTTAGGTTATCCGTCGCGCGATATTACAAACAGCGCGAAGTTATTCACGTCGATTGCGACTTCGATAATCGCAATCAGTTCGAACATCGCGATCGGCGCCAACCATCGGTCCGTTGTCTCGCGATCTAATTTTGTTCGTTTTTGTTGCTCCGGGAAAAAAAGAGAAATTTTCAGTCCACGTCTGACGCGCACGCAGTTGCGTTGTGTCATATAAAATACACGCGTAATATCCGCGAGTGATATACGCACAGGATTTATTTCGCACATTTAATTCGATAAATGCCTGCGCGATTGTTGCGTTGGCCGGGCCACGTCGATTGACAACGTTGTAAATAACACGCGGCGTCGTCCCTCATCTGACCGTTCTGACCTTACACTGATAAGTCGCACGTGCGCGGACGCTCGCAACCTTGACTTTCGGATCGAGTTGTCGTCGCAGAAAGAGTGAGAGAAACGCCGCGCCGAGTCAATCGTGGCGAAGTATTAGCGGCGTGTGACGTTTCTTTCCTGTGAAAAATTGCGATGGCACTTGCATAATATCCGTCAAGCGGATGTTCTACGTAAGGACGTTCCTGGCAAACATCTTTTTTCATCTCGCTGTCAAACCGTCGACTCTATTGACATCCCGTCATGCGGAATCTTTGGAATTTATGAACAGAAAAGGTAGCAATCTTTTTTTTTTTTTTTCTTTATATACATTCAACTTTTCTTTCGTTGCTGTGAAAATGTGAAATAAAGAAATTGAGTTACAATATTGATTTAGCAAAGGAAATATTGTGAAATTATCAGTGGACATCACAGTTTTTCAATTCATCTATATTGAATTTAAATATAAATTTTAATTTTAAAAATATATATACAGTTAAATTTATAATCTAAAAATCTAAACAATATAAACAAATATATTCGTTTTACAGGTTCTGAAATTGGAAAGGTATAGCTGCATTAACTTATTGCTGTCTTCTGCATGTGCATGTGAGTTATTTAAATTATGCTATCTTTACCCTTTGAGGGAAAGAAAACATAAATAAATTTTTATGGAACATAAATTATTTAACTGCTGATAATGTAGAGCAGTGTAGGTCTAAATGCTATTTGTTGTTTGTATTGTCTAATTGAATTTTTCTGCATATTACTACATGCATTATTATTTTATTTTTACTTGTGCTTCACTTTTTATGTTATATGCAGTGACATTTATTTTTGTTACACACTGTATCTGAAGAAAAACACTGCACAGCTGTGTGTAATTAATAGCACGCAGGATACTTTTGATTAGCTTTTTCAAAAATATAATTTTTTAAATTATTTTTTTGTTATTTTATTTGTTTAACGATTTTAATGTTTGATATAAAGCAAGGAAGTTTCCAAATCATTTTATATATTTTTGATTGACATTTTGTGTGAGATAATATTTATTATAAAAATTTTATATTACAAAAAGAACACGAAATAGTATTATAGACGTGTTCTACTTAAACATATTGCAAAATTTATTTATGTTTGACAATGATATAGTATGAATGTTTTTACCAGTATTGTTATTATAAAAATGTGTTTAATAGAAAAAAAAAACATTGAATATCTACGTTTTTACATAAAAGAAATCGGTAAAATGAGTTTTTTTTACAATTAAACGGAATACATTTTTTTAGAGAATGATTTTCTATTTTGTAAAATAATATAATACTCCATAATATTAATCTTTCTCTCTCTCTCTCTCTCTCCCTCTTTTGATATCTTATCTACTCTGCAAATTTACACATTGTTGGGAAATTAATTTCTATCGCGTACCAATAGATGGCAGAATATCGAATATTTTAACATGTTAATCCAACACAATGTCCACATTATGATTGCAAAGTGAATAATAAGAGTAGAATGGCATCTGCTAAATATAATGCTGATATTGCGAAAAGCAAAGTTTTCTTAATAAAATATTGCGTCTTTTACATTTTTTTCTACATTTTATCTTATTTATTGCAAATATTTTCGCCTTGAGTTTTTTGCTTATAATGTTTTTTATGCTTATAATTCTTCATAAATATTGAAAAAAATTGTCCATGAAGTAATATCATATTTCAATCTTGAATAATGACGCTTCTGATGTAAAAACTTATAAAAAGGAGACTGGCTATTTTTCACTTTGCATATTACTCTCATGATAATAGCACGAGAGAACGATTTCGTCGATTTTTAACCAGTCGTAGAATTATATTCAGTTATCGTCGAGTGAAAGTTGTCAAATTGTCCTGAATGCGTCTGGCGTACAAATCGCGGCGTGGGTGATGTCAAATTTATGACTGTTCAGATCGTGCGAGATTTCTCTCTCAAGTTTCATTAAAATTTCTATAACGCGGAAGTAATTTTCGCGAATTCATTGTTCAATAGATTCAAGTCGAGGTGGGCGTCGAGAAATTCTCATTCTAAATCATTCATTTAGAATCTTTTTTCTACATATCATTGATCATAAGATCTTCTTAAGATTTGATAAATTATAAAGAAAAAATTCCAATGACTAAATTTTTAATACGTGCAAAAATTAAAAGATTTTTATATACTTATGCGATATTTCGACATTTATAAAAAAATTTATATATAATTTGATATTTGATTATATATATTTTTATTATATTTATGATTTAAAAAAAAAAATACTCGAAGATTTTTTTTCCAAGACCGACGATGCTTAGCTTGTATTGTTGATAATAATTTCGGATTCATGAAAGTCCGAAAACCGTTTACTTTCATGTATCGATCGCGGTATCTTTCTCTATCTAATTCCGTTAACCTCGCGCAACTATTTCATCGATTTCACTTTTGCCAAGACAAACTAATTTCTCCGAGTTACGATTCTCCCTGAGGAAACCGTCGCTCCATACCTTTCTTCGAGGAGATTTGATGCACGAACGAACGAGGGAGAGATTTGCTTTCGCCTCGAAACGACTCGAATTCGACGGCGATGATCGTCGCTCGTTCGCGTCGGATTATGAAACGTCCTGTACGAGACGATACTTTCACTATCGCGGCCAAGTTTCATAATTATTATTATCGAGGCCATACGTAGGTCGAAGAGGAGACTGTCGGGACACGGAGAAAAGGGTTTGGCTCGTCTTTTACCGCACACACAATCGTCGCTTCACACAATGTCGCTTAATTAGCAATGAATCCTAATCGTATTTTATTCAAGATGTCTCAATCGTGCTAAAATAATACATTCTCCGATGAATTTCGTATCAGCTGTTAATGAAAATAATGAAAATTTGATTGCAAAATATAATTATAAAATTTGTCAAATTTATTTTCGAGAAGTAATTTTCACGTATTAAATTTCAGGGTTGAAAAGCTAAACGACAAAAAATTATTTTCTGGAGGAAATGTTACTTTTATATAGAAATTTTATGGAAGTCTTAATCGCGAAGGTAATTAATATCTGCAATATTTTACAAATTTTGACACATATAGTGAGACTTCCATCAAATATTAATTGATCGACTTAAAGTATTCGTCATTTGAAAAAAATGGGGTTAGTGATGAGATACCCTGTATACATACGCACACACACACACACACACACACACACGCATGTATAGAACTTTTGTCCTAGCTACTTTGTGGCTTTGTTACGTGTCACGTTGCGTGACCGAGAAATCATTTTTCCAGCGTTAATCGCCGCGCCGATCACCGGTTAGCAATTCCCTCGTCAAGGCTCATCGTCGTTTCCTCTCTCTCTTTCTCTCTCTCTCTCTCTCTCTCTCTCGCTCTTTTTTTTTTCTCTTTCTCTCTCCGGCCGCTATCCGATGCACGTGCGAAGTAACGTTCGTGTAACTAGTTTTGCTTGTATCTAATATCCGTCGTGTGGCGTCATTGGTGGCTCTATTAACGAGCGAGAAGCTAGGTCGACGTCGGCATCGTCGTCGTGTTCGCGCTTTATCCGAATCTCTCTATCTCTCTCTCCCTCGTAATAAAGCTCTCAAATAATTTTAGCTCCAACTCGACTTCTCGCGATAAAACACATTGTACATATTTCAACCGATCGCTGTAGGGAGATCTAGATATTAAATAGACCAAAGTAAATAAAAGTCAATAAATAAAAGATGTACAAGATAGTGAGTGAGGGTCGATAATTAGAAGAATGGAGAACTATACTTCTCCTTGATCTAGAGATACTTAGAGAAAGGAGACAATTATCTGTATAAGTATACATTAATATCATTACGTAATGTTTAATTCAATAAGATAAAATTGAAACACTGGATTCGTAAAAGTGTACTTTGTTTTTTTAAGCGAGACTCAGATTTTACTATCGTTTATTATGACCTGTTTAAAACATCTGCTTAATAAAAGTAACAAAAATTATTAAATCAAATTTGATGATAAAAAGCTCATTTTAAATTATCTACGATTTGTGATATCACATTCAAAATAAGATTCCACTTCAAATTTTATCTGTCACATGATACACAGAAAACTCGAGAGTTAAAGAACCACCGATTATTACACACACTTAAAATATGCGTCAAATCATCATCATACAACAGCATCAAATCGTTAATAGATTTCTGTTTTGATTTCTATGATAATATTAATTAGAGCATCTACGAAGCACGCTTTAGAAGAATAAATTATCAATTCATTATATTTTCGAGATTATTCTTTTGACAATCTATTAGATAGGAAAAATTAGCGATGTTTTGCCCATCAACAATGGTGTTGTATATGATTTTGTCAATCACGGCTCAGGCATGACGATAACATCCGAGGCGCTCACGATAACAATTCGATTCCGCGTGTAATACGACAAATATCGACGCTCGATTAATCAGACGCGAATGAAACGAGCTCTCTCTCGTCCGAGGGGGATGGGGTGGCGGTCGGAGGGGGAGAGGGAGAGGAGTAGTAATCGTCCCAGACGAAGGAAGGAGCCCGTCCGAGGTCGAGTCGGGGTTGCTGTACGTGCACGAGCATTGCGCAAGAGCATTCACCCCGCTCAATACTCAGCGACGGCACACAGAGATACAGGAAACTCTGAAAATGTACGGGGTACACGCGAGAGAGAAAGAGAGAGAGAGAGAGAGAGGGAGGGAGGGAGAACGGAGCAGGAAGAGGAAACCGGTTCTAGCGAACCACCCCGAAATGGGTTACTTCGCGTTTGTGTGCATGTTTGATTATGTGTAGATGTCTGTGTGTATATCTACTTTATATACGCGACCAACCCCGCCTTTGACAGCGCGACCAACAAACCGCTCGTATTTCCTATTCCGCGCGACGTACGATGCCCGCGTATACTGGGTGTTCGTTTGAAAGATACAGAATGATATACAACACAATCTTATTATTTAGAGAAATTTTTATTTCTTATTAAAACTTATGGTTATATGTTTATTTTGTAGAAATGACCGATTTATAAGAATTTATTTGTGATTGGATATCCAGACAATCGAAACTCGATAGCGCGAGTAAAAAAGAAAACGAACAGCTGATTTCGAACACACTTTATTTTGAAATAGAATTTCCAGTTAAAACTTGGAGAATACAAGTTTCTATCAAAGAGAAAATCTAGCTTAGAGAAAGCACGAGTTTCCCTGGGGAAAAGCTGTGTATAAAAGATCCCTTGTGAGAACGACACACTGTATATCCAAAATCCGCGCAGCTTTATTCGTGGAAAATTCGCGCGGAAATTCCGAAGGGCAGGCCTTTCGCAGTACGCAAATGTTCGCGGACATGATATAAATTTTATCACGACACATATATGTGTACGTGTGTACTTTATCATAAGCTTCTAAAAGTAAAATAATCCGCACTTTCTCGCTATCGACGATTTTAAGTATTTATTTCCATGACATTTACGAAGATATATCAAAGCAAGGTTAAACCTTGACATGGAAGTTAATTAATTTCAAAATAAGTTTCGGTAATATATACACAGCTAATAATGATAAAATATGACAATTTTATACGAGAGAATTTTTTTTACTTTTTTAATAATGAATTCATTTGGTAATAGTTTTTTTTTTTTATTTAATAGTAAATAATAAAATTATACTAATTAATTTACCATACAGTTATCGAATGGAAGCACAATTATGTCGAAATAATTCGGAGATTATTAATTTTCAAAGTTACTTAACAACATCGCGCGAACGATGTCACATTAATTAATTAACTCGTCGTATAAAAAGCCGGGTTTTATCGCTACGTAATACTATCGGACGTAATGCTTTAACGCGACTGAATTTCGTCAGACATAATTTTTTTTCGTATAATTTAACATTTATTTGATTCCCCAATGATAGTTTCGACATAACATAGCAGGACTGATGTCCTTGGTTTCGTCATTTGTTACCTTCGTCGTCCTGCCTGTCAGTGTCTCTCGTGCCAATTTCCGTCGACCTCTGCTTAATCGATTATCGCTTTAGTGCGGTTCGCGGATAGATCCCGCTCGGCCGGAATGATTAAATCCGCTCGGCCTAGCGTAGGTCGTGCAATTCTGCTTTGTTTATCTGCAAGTCGAGTGAAATATTTCTACCGGACGAATTCAGATTTCGCAATGTTTCCAATTATTCATATTTTTTATTAAATATTGCCTGCTATTACACCTACGCTTATATAATTTTTATAAATCTAGTAAGCAAGAGAGAAATTTTAGAGACAAATATTATGTTTTATATAATCGTTAAAATTAAAATGTATGTATCTTTGACGATTAAAAAATAATTCTTGATTCATCCTGAATCCGCCGTTTCGAACATCAGGACTTAATTACACAGGATTCTAAATTCAAGGGGGAAAGTAAAGAGAGAGAGAGTCGCTCTCCTAACCCGCGTTTACATTCAGCTTATTTATCGTCCGTAATTGAGAAAGGTCTCGTCGTTATTCGACCCACCACCGTGCTGACTTCGTATAAGATCGTCGGCATCTATTCGCGATCCGGGATTCGCGAAAGCGAATTCACCGCCGCGGTGACGGGTACCCTTTTGCGATCGCCAGGGACGATAGATACGCGTGGCGAGGGAAAGTGAGCGCGAAACTCTCTCGTCGCCTTCATCTTCGTCGTCGGAGTCGTCGCGTCGCGGTCTGAAAATGGTCTAAACTGACTTTCTAATGCCGGGTGTTAATCCGTGTGTCGTGCCGTACCGTTTCGATCGATTGGCAAAAACTTTTAACGCATCGCGATTGCCAAAACTTCTCCCACGTAACGCTCGATGACTCGCGTAGAATTCAGTCGAGTGTGGGAAATATTTCTGCGAGAAACACGGAACCCCGAGAATCCCGTTTATTGTTTCACAGATTCGAATCTTCCTACTATATTTTTAAGATACGTTACAAAGTCGCAAGAACAAAGTTCAACGAACGATCGTTGCTTCTTGACTTTAGAGAAATTTGCTTAAAAAAATTCATATTTTTATTTGAAAAAAAATTATATTTTTGGCGATGCGGTAAATTGATAAACGCAATTTATAGCGTCATTCTGTGACTGTGAGATGAACGATGAGTCCAAATTTCGGAGCGTTTCGCGACACACCGTCATTTACATTCGTTGAAAAACGCAAGAGGAAGGTTTTCTCTTTGAAACAAAGTCGGATAATTGAGCGCGACTACTAGTTTTATTTGGGTTATCATAGACGGTGCCGAGGCTTTCTAGCTTTCTATGCTTATGCCAAGGATGTCCACATTACGAAGGATCCCCCACGCACATTTAGCATCGCGCGTTAGTCAGGCCATTATGCGCGACGCGCCGACAGTCCTCCACCTCTTTCGTCTGTCTTGGCCGTTTAACCCTTTTCGCGTTGATTATATTTTATGATCTCTCTCGTTCTCCGTAAGCTGTTGTTATGCATTGCTATTACGAGCTGTTGACGAGAGGTTTTCGCGAGAGGATTTTCTTGCGTCGCAGAATAACATTATCTCCTCGTCGCGCTTTATCTTTTTCCGCCGATAATTTAATTATTATAGCCTTGGCTTCGAAAGTAAGCAGCAGTCAATCGTGTTAAGTTAAACACGAAATAGCTTTCGATTAAAAGCGTGCGATAAATCAATTTTAATAAATTATCTTAATTTTATATATATATATCTTTTTATACGAAAATGTTTTATTTAATAATAATTGTATACGAATAAGAATGATTATTCGCGCAAAAACGTATGACGTTTCGAGCTCTCTGGACTCGCCGTAATTTATTAAAAGCGCACTCTTGGCCGAGGCTGTACGAATTTGATGCAACTTTGTAGGCTTAACAGGCTAAAATTAATCACATTAAAAATTACACTCTTCGTCGCAATCTCGTTTAATTTTACAGACCCTCGCCGTCCTCGCTAATAAATGCGCGAACATGTCACGTGTGTACCGTTAATTTTATCGCTAAAACGTTATACAACTGTATTTCACGCGCGTCGTTTCGGAATTACTGTATATACGGTTATGATTCGCGTTTACTCGTCCATGCGTAACGCGCTTCTCGGTCCAGCGCTATAAATATTTGGATCAAAAATTGCATCGCCATCCCCGCTTTCGAGATAGCGAGGTCATGGCAAATCGATCGCGCGTTCAAACACGCGTGCGTTGCCTTTTTTTTTTCTTTTTTTTATACCACTCGCGCGTCTGCCTCGATGGCGAAACAGTATTTTTGCATCGTGGATTTATCGTCGACAAAATTCAAACGATTTCGGAAATCGAAATCTTTACGCACACACACACACACACACAATTATTTTCTCCGTCTTGAAATTCTAGAAAAATATATCGATGTTATGTTTCTCTTCTCTCTGAATTTTCTTATATAAATATTTAGCTTCTGTATCTTTTAGTTTCTTAATTCTTTAGTTTTCTCTATTTCATTGTTTTAACCCATTAAAATCCAGACTTCTTTTCGAATTTCAAACAAACAATTTAAATTCACTGTATACTGTCTTTATAGCCGAACAAGAGATATGTATATTATTAGTAGCTATTCTAAAACATGAGAGAACAATTTATGTTCTCTTTTTTCTCATAAAGATAGATAGTAATATAATAGTTAAAATAGTTTTGTTTAAAGCATGAAAATTTTTCTACTCGATATATTCGTGAATACAAAGTTCGGAAATAATAATATGAAAATCAAACAAATATTACATTGAGCAGAAAGAAACTAGAAGCCTCGAATATTTTATCTATAATAGTCTCTTTTGAACGCGCCAATGTACCTTTATATATTTAGCGATAACGCATGAAGAAACGAGTGGGTTCGCTAGTATCCGATAGATGATAAAGATCCGCGATGTTCCGTAAAATTTGACAAGGGAAAAGGCCGGAAAACGGTTCGCGCGCGAGCGACCATCGTACTCGTCTTTTATAATCCGTCGCTACACATGGGTGATAATGAAACGATCGCCCTCGCTCGGCACGAGTGACGTCACAAAGAAGACACTGTGCGTTACACCACCGACCGGGGATTTGATGATGGAGAAGCATTTGGCGGGGGGCAATAAGGGGAGGGGAGTCTGGGGGGGCTCTCTCGCAGGCGGCGGAACGACGTAGCCTCGAAAACGGAGGCGTGCCCGCGTCGTGCCGACGTCGGAGAGGGGACGTTCGGCACGTTACACATATTTGAGGTCAGGAGATATAAATAAATGCTAATATCAACAGAGAGGCGTTTGGGGCCAGTTTGATACCCGAAGCCTCGTTTCGGTCGACTTGCGCGCAGCCGCTCTTTTCCGCGAGAGCTGAATCCGTCTAGGAATCGTTTAACTGGCTGATAT
Organism: Cataglyphis hispanica; assembly: GCF_021464435.1. Classification (NCBI taxonomy): domain Eukaryota; kingdom Metazoa; phylum Arthropoda; class Insecta; order Hymenoptera; family Formicidae; genus Cataglyphis; species Cataglyphis hispanica. The sequence continues at coordinate 4,071,496 of NC_065974.1, forward strand.
AATTCGGACAGTGTCGACATTCATCCTCCCCAGTCCTGTCTTTAGCCCTTAATTAGGAATTCTAGGTACGTAATTATATGCGCGCGCGATCGTTAGGCCCTCATTACGTTCCTCGCCATACCTGTTAAATCAAAGACTAGTAATGTAGTCTTTATAATTTATAATTTAATTGTTAATTAATAAGCATAAACAATAAATTTTGTTTTATTATTAGCTCGTTAAAAAAGTCAGGAATAATACATATTTATAATTATGCGTTCTACTTTATACGTTCTTTGTAGATATTTGATTCAATATGAATCGGATCAACATGTGTGAATGTCCACTTACTGATTAAAAATTAAATGCGCGAGTTAAAAGCGATATATCGATAAGCGTCGGAATCTTGCTGAAAAATAAGCTATACAAAAATTATGTAACTCATTTAAGATAAGATAACTTTGATCCAAGAATTTAATGGGGAATCATACGTATTAATTTGTTCTTATTTTACATTTTTTATAATAAAATCTCAAAAATTTTAAATTTACTCTCATTATGCATACGATTAAGATTGCGATGATTTGATGTGAGCGAAGCTATTTGTAAGAAACTAGATCATTGCAGTTCTGCAACGAGATGCAATTGGCGATTCGCACGCCTTATCGCGCGTCCTTATCGCGCGATCTATTTCTCCAGGGGGATCAAAACGCTTGCCGCGGCGCAATCAGTGTGTTAGACGTTTCAACAGCTGCTCATATAATAGAACATCTAAATTATCGCTGCGCAAAGAGTGTCAATTTTTATCTCAAGACAGCGATGTAAGATAAAGACAAATATTTAAAATATAAACTATACAAAAATATATAATATAATTAGCGGATAAAATAGTAAGATAAAACAGGCATACACTGACCCTAACGCGATACGATAGATCTTTGTCGAAACCTCTAAAGGTGTAAAATTTCCGGGCGCCCTGTCTTTAATATACGCAGATCTAAGTGGATCATCGTTAAAAAGCTGTTTATTACCCGTCCATCTAGATTACAATATCGATTCAGATTACTATCTTGGAGCGGCTCAGATATCCCGCGTCCATGGCGCGTGTCCATAATCCGTAGAAAGGATGCACCGCGAGGGCCGGTCGGGGCCCCACATGACCACTCGCCGGGCGAATTACGTACGGGAGCATATGTATGTGTGTATATATGTGTATATATATATATATGTATAACGACTTATCTACGTAACCTACTCCACTTGCACCCGCCGTCCATTTGCGAGAACGCGCTTCCTCGTTACACGTAAACGCACCCACACGTCGCCCCATCGATCGCTCACGTTACCTGGATACGGGGGATTACTTCTCCCTCTCCCCCTCGCCCCCTCTTCTCCCCTTCTTCTGGATACACTTTATCACATCTCCTTTCAGATTCGCCTTCCGTTTCCCTTGCAACCGGTCGACGAGAGATAACGATGGCCTCCGTTATTTATCAGCGACTCGCGCATCGGTCGAACGCTGACATATGCTAAGCAATCTTCGGGGACGAGTTGATTTAAGATTTTTGGTTTTATATATCAGAGGTATTTTTTTTTAAATAATATATATATATTCATGATTTTTTTGATTATTTATAAACTTTCGAAAAAAATATGTGAATTATAAATTTAAATTGGATTATTTAAATGACTTCAATTAGTCGAATTAATTTAAGAATTTAAGTGTATTAAACAATTGTTGCAAATTTATTATAATTAATTAATTAATTATAATTATACGTGCCGAATCACGTTTGCAAAGATACGCGGTTGAATATTAATGTTGAATTCACCTCGATGAACAAAAACGCGGAGGATACGCGCGTGTAAATTCATACGCCTATTTTAACAAATTCAACGTCTGACGTATGCCATTTTCGCAGCGTAAAAGATGACCTAAGAAATGTTTTTCTCAAACCAATTATGACACACATTGCAGAAATGTTCACATACCATGTATACGTGCGCCGCGATAAAATTCCTGGAATGAAATGCGGTTGCACTGCCAACGTAATCATCCTCGCGCAATCGAACATTTCCGTGAAGATTATCCTCCAGAAAATAATGCTCGCTCGCTTAAAAAAAAAGAAAAAAGGAAAGAAAAAAAAATCCCTCGCGAATTTTAATACGAATTTTTAATAATTATTTTGTAAAATCAATGATTTTTTTTCTCATTAAAAAACGTTGCGCGTACGGGAGTTCTCTCGCATATATATCTATTATACATATACACACACATATATATATAAACACACACAATTGGTACCGGCGATGGTTTTGATCGACCCGCCGTCGTGGCTCCGTCCCTGACCTAAGCCACGCACATTTTATTTCGCTACTCCAGGAATTCCAGTTCGCGACATCGAGATGTCAATCTCGCTCGCCTCGCAATAGATTCGCCCGTCAATCATGGACATTGGTCACGCGCGACGACGTCTATCCTCTAACAGCTCGCCGATTTGAATAATGCGACGCTTCGCATTCAGGCTGGGCTCGTGGCTTCGATCGCTTCCGAGTTGAACGCGTCCGTGAACCGCGATAAATTCCGCGGACTGTCAACGTTATTATTTCATCCCGTCCTTCAATCATAATAGATTGCCTTTATTAATGAGCCCCCGCGCTCTTTTGTGACTTTAACGAATTTTCGTTTGTAAAGTCCAAGGCTGAAAGAGAGCAATAACGCTACCGTGATCTCATCGCTTGTGTCATCTTATGTCATAATTCTTTTTTTCGTGACGCTGTAATTTTTTCATCATCTTCGCATATAATTATTTATAAATATGTATATTCCCGCGTAACGGAAACAAGGTCGTTGTATATAAATTCATAAATATAGCGAAATTAAATAAAATAATTTCTTCGCTTCCCGATGATTTAAATCGACGGATTTACATTCCAAGCGGACTTTTAATTCATGAAGCATCGCGTGCCGTTTTAATGTCGGACACAATTGTCCGAGGCGTATTTTTTCGCCGAGAAGTCGCGTAATCTTGCGAAACGTGTTCTTATCACAAGCGCCGCTTAATTTTTCGATGACGAGAGAGAACGATGGCGGGGATCGACGCTCCGCTGGCCTGGTTCCGTTGTTAAACTGCCCTCGAGATATAGAAACTGTTAATCTGTTAACCTACCTGCCTATAACGCGCCCGCCATCTCCATAACGTGAGTGTTATCGAGCGACCTAGACGTCCGTTTTGTATGACGATTCTGACGGCCTCAGGGCTGTCGTTACATCGCTCGACGCACGTTACATACGTGCGAAGCGTGCGTTTGTGTGATTTCAGGACGGTCGGCGAGGGCGTGTAGATGAGATAAAAAAAAAAACACGTTTTATCGCCGGCAGAAGCCGGTTAACAATCGTCGCTTCTTGTACGACTAGTCTCTCGCGATACATCTTAGAAGTTTTAATCTATTTTTATGTCCTACTGAGTTACGACGTTACCGCCTTGTACCGGTCGCTGTAACTACGTTTAATTATGTGGGCTGTCCTTGACTTTCCCTTTGCTTATCAGATATGTGACAGATGCAAAGTTGACTTTTTCTCAACGGAAATTTAATAGAAGAGAGAAACTTTTTTTTTTCCCCGTAAATTAAATTTTGTAACATAGTTTAAAACAAGTATAAATGCTACCTATTTAAATTCTTCAAGTTTAATTTGCCTTTACGTTATTAATTCCGTTATGTGTAAATGAAAAAAAAAAAAAAAAATCACATCGTAATTGCATCGTAATCGTCATTGATTACGTAGGATTCCCGCATTCCACTTAAATGACGGCCGCGTTACACTTTTTCGAGTCGCGACGATTGACTCTGTATCAGCGGCTGCTGAAACGTGTGCGAGTGAGAAACGCGCTTGGATGGGGTCAATCTGTGCGCGTAGATTGTCGCGGGCGACGATCCCCTTTCCTCGTCTAGGAATCATCGTCGCGATAATAGGAGGCGGCAGCCGCTCTGCTCGATCGCGGGTTCCTGCCGGAACGGCAACGAAACATCCGTTCGTTCGTTTATCAAGTAGTGGGGCGCTTATCTTCCGCGCCGCGCGCCATCGTTTTCCTCCCACTAACAGAGAGAGAGAAAGAGAGAGAGAGAGAGAGAGAGAGAGACATTGCTCTCCATAGAACGAGAACGCAGGTGACGGGTCACCGGCAGGCTATTTACCTACTTTAACCTGCCTACACCTCGCGCCTCTCTGCCTACTTCATCCGCCGTCTCCCTCCCTCTCGCCTCCTCCCCGATATATCATCCTTGGTCGCAATTTTTGGACGATCCGCGTCGGCGTTTGTGTATCTAATACGCGGCACAGATTCCGCACAACCGAGATTATAACAAATGATGGTCATCGCGCGAGCCGCTCTACTATACAAGATTACGAAAATTGCTACAGAATCATTGCTACGGTATAGCTATATAGCTGTGTTAGAGCTTCTCTCTCAGATATTTTTTTATATTTTAATTAAGTAAATAACTAGCGGTTAATTAAATGAGAATAACGCACGCGACAATGAAATTAATTACTTGGTTAATAGAGTGCTCTTATTAGGGCTCTTACTCATTGTGGTATCTGTGGAATTGTACTATGTCAGAGATAATAATGTAATATATTTAATGGATATTAGTCAAGTGTGTATATATATATATATATATATATATATATATATATATATATATATAAAATATATATAATATATTTAAATAGCGTGCCAGAGACGATAAGCGATGCTTCCCTCTTATAATGAAAGTACAGCAAACTGATACTTTCATCGCGTATGGCGTACATGATTCTTAACATAGTTGCATAAAATCGGGACATGTATATTCGTCGATCCTCTTTGCCAAGATAAAACCTGAATTTTTCTTTATTCATGCTGCGAAAGCGGGCCACAGTTTTCGAACGATGTCTTAGACGAAGTGATAAAGTGATCCTACCGTAACGTCTAACAGTATCGTCAAGGGTATTAATAAAATGACATATAGTATCGCATGGATCACATTGTAAGTTCTGTGCTTGATTCACACAAGAACAAAAGCCGGCTTCATGAAAGGCACTTTAGAAATGTCATAGTGACAAAATTTAGTCTGTCGGAGAGATCGTGAGAGATTAATCTCACTCCGTCGTTTGTGCCCTCTCGTATTTAAACGGCTGTTAAATAGCCGTTAACGTTGTCTTTAGCGTCGACCAAGTCGACTCAGCTCTTTCGCGCGTGTACGTGCGAAAATTTAACCGGCCATGGATCGGAATGAGCGCGATCGCGGAGATTCCTTGTTCGCGCTTCGAACTGGCGCAATAATCAGCTTTGACCGGCTTCGGCGGGAAATATCGACTAAATATAACCGGGACCAGAAACCGATGGAAAAGAGGGGCAGGCCACACGGTGGGAGCCTCGCGTCCCGAATGTAGGACATCGCCGTCTCGTCTTCGAGAAGATACGTGAAGAAACGGAGAATGAGAGAAAGAGAGAGAGAGAGAGAGAGAGAGAGAGAGAGAGAGGGCGACCGATCGCGAAACACGATTCCCCTCCGCGATCGAGCGCGAGTCGAGGCAAGGGTTGCTACATCGAGGCTAAGAATCGATTTGTCGAACATGGCATCGATATCAAGAGGAAATACCGCGTTCCACTTTTCGACGTCGAAAAAAAGCATGATCGAATGTCGGTATTATTATTATACCATAATTAATATTTTCAAAGATTAAAATTCGCAAAAATTTAATAGGGTTTAATTTAATAAATAACATATAACAATATAAAAATAAATATAATTAAAATATAATAATATCCAAAGTATTTAAAATTTGATATCAAAAAAAAAAAAAACAAAAAACGTGGCATGAAATTATCAATGCTTTCCGATTAAATTATCAATTATATCTTAATTATTATTCTCACAATTATGAGGTCGCATTCGCGAACCTCGATTGAATCGCGAGAAAGTTGATCCCCGGCGACGTTAGACGTTATGTATTACGGGATGTTGTCGTGTTACGTCGACATCATAGTCGCGGGGAATCGCAATGCGTGTCTCTCTCTCTCTCTCTCTCTCTCCTATGGAGGGATACACTGTTATACGATTCCCGTATATCGTCTCGTGGCGTTTCTGTTTCACCGTATTCCACTTAGAGACACGACGCTTTGGTCCGTGCTTTCACTTCGGCAAACACTTTCGCCGCTTCACGACGTCGCGAAAAATCACAACGCTCCAATTAGCAAGGGCGCATTAAGTACATTTCCCACATTAAGTACGAAGCATTATTAGCGGCGAAGAGAAGTGAGAAGAAATGAAAAGATCGCACACAATTCAGTCGGCTCTTCCGATAACGCTGCTGATAACTTGGCGAGGAAAAGAATAGACATTATCTGGAAACACGACACGCGAATTGTTGATGTACGCTTGTAGCGTGATGCGTTTGTTAAGAGACCGCTTTTTCGACTAATTAGAGAAAATCATCGGGATAGAGGGGGTGAGCGGGGGGGGGAGGGGCCGATCGCGCGCGCGGCCCGGGGGAGGTTACTCGTGCCGTCACGAGTAACGCGTCTCGAAAAAAGCCGACCGTGAGTTCGAAAACTAGTTCAATTAGAGAAAACCGCGGAAAAGGAGATATCTCTGGCGGCGCATCGAGGTATGAGGGTTTCGGGGGCAAGCCGTCGTCTTCGCCGGCCCGTAAGACAGCATAAGAGACCTTCTCCCGTTCGCCCGCGTCTTCTATTACGCGATCCAATGATAAGCGCGTCTCCCTTTTCGAGGTCGAATCGCGTGGATAAATGTTTCCCCCCTCCTCCTAAGGAGATTATACGTCTATCGATATTTCACACTTTGCTCGCAATTTCTCGAAGGTATCGTCAATCTCAAATGATCAATCAATGTCGCTTTATCGGGGAGATTTGAGACTAATAAGGATTTTTATCTTATACAGAACGAGAGAGAAAGAGAGATAGAGAGAGAATGCGCTAATACAAATAAAAAACTTATAACTTAGAATCGTTTAATTTTTTTTTCAAAAAAAAAAAAAAAAAAATTTTAAAAAGGGTGAGAAATTTTTTTCCACAATCTAATAGCCCTTTAATTTAATTGTCATCTGTTTTATATTTCCTTTTTGCTCGGAAACAAATGACAGAAAACATACCATTCGTATTTTCGCTCCAAGGCGACGATATATTTTACCTGCGTTTGTCATCGGAACCGCTCGGTTTTAGCCCTTTGTTCGTTCATAAGAGAGAGAGAGAGAGGGAGGGAGACGGGTCTCTTTGTGGAGAGAGGACCCGATCGCTCTCTCTCTTTCTCTCGAGAGCCGAAAAAAGGTCTTGGAAGCACCGACTGCGGTTTCGGTGGAAGCCGAGCTGGACGTGCCGAGGCTGTGACCGCGTTTCACGCTGAGCTAAGTGGCACGCGCCTGCCTGCCTCTACCTGCCCTCTCCCCACCCCCTCGGTCTCGTCTCCTCCACACACGTTCGTCGTTCACACACGCCACACACGCGTCTCGCCTTCTCCACCCTGCCCGGCATTACGCGCCGCCGTCATCATTACCATCGCCATCACCGTCGAACCGAATCGACCTCGCGTCTCCGTTCCGTCTTTCTTTGTTCCTTCATCCTATCCGCCTCTCTCCCTCTTCCTCTTTCCCTTCGCGCCGCGTCTCTCGTCGCGCGAGCATGCACGTGTCGTGCATGCGTGCGTGCGTGCGTGCAGTGCGTGCAGGCATGCGTGCGTGCGTGCGTGCGTGCGTGCAGGCGTGCGTGCGTGCAGTGCGTGGCAGTGCAGGCGATGCGTGCGTGCGTGCGTGCGTGCGTGCGTGCGTGCGTGCGTGCGTGCGTGCGTGCGTGCGTGCGTGCGTGCGTGCGTGCGTGTGTGTGTGTGTGTGTGTGTGTGGTGCGTGATTTGTGTATAATCCTCTTCACTTTCTCCCTTCGCACAAGTCCCGGAAGTCCTAACGTTTAAACTCCCTCACTCGGCTCAATCGTTAAATTTGAGTCACGCAACTACTATGATGGCCATTACGATGAGCGATGAGCGCAAACAAATAATGTTTCAATTTAGTGAATTTTAAATTATACGTATATAATGATTCACGAAATTAATTAATTAAGTTTTTTTTCAAAATTTTTTTGATATCCGTATTTATTATTTAAAAAATATTATTTTAAAAATATATTATTTTAAATATTATTTTAAAAATATATACTACACTCGTATATTTTTTAGTATTAATTGTAATGTAAACTAGATTATAACACGGAATATGCAAATTGTAGAAATTTATTTTACATGCCTATACTCTTGTACTCTTTTTATTATATTAACACAATTTTATGAAATTTTAAAACATTTTATCAATTTTGCAACAAGGTTATATAAAGCCAATTTTATTTTTCATTATTTTCTACTTGACGAGAAAAATAGCTATGCATAAAACCGTATGAGATGTTAAAGGAATATATAAAACTAGACGCGCGAATGACTCTTCGTGATTGATGAGCGATATTTATTCATGAGAAATGAATTATTCCTTAAGGATGTGCGAAATGAGATTTTTTTTTTTGATCGCGTTAGTCCAATGATTTCCAGCGGAACAGTTTGCGCATATTCCCATGAATAGCAAATATCGAGTGAAGGAAGAATGAACGCTTCGATGAAGTCGTTGCTGAGCTTTCCGATATTCGAAGAGGCGTGCATTCTGATACGGGTTCCTACCTCGATATGTCAAGGACTTGCGATTAACGCCGACGATTGCCGGTGACTGTTGTCTCCTTAGAAACTCACCGTGAACCACCAACACCGCGATATACGATATCGTATATCTTTTCTGGGCAAAAGGTACTCAGCGCGGTGGCGGTTTCCCTCTGATAGTACTTCCACTATCAAACTATATTTTTTTGTCGGTCCCTCTGTCGACAGATAAGCGATTTCCTGTCCTGTAAACCTCATTGTCGGTTTCCTTAAAGACACGCAGCTTTGCTTTTCAAATTAAATACCTTTGCATTATTAGAGCTCAAATTAAATTAAATTAAATTAAATTAATTTAATTAAATTAAATTTAATTTTAAGGATTAAGTCTGTTATCTATTTATTCGTCTCGATATCTTTGCTGAAAATGTCTACTCGACGACGATTACATTTATTATGCCCGATCCTTCCGGTAATCGATCTGCATTTTCGAGGCTATAAGGTGACCTGTTGGCATAATCAATCTTATCTGTGACGTGAAACGGCGTTAGATTGGGCTCGGGAGGACGGCGCTTAGAAAGTCAACGGGTGTAATCCTATACATATAATATCGCCAACGTAGTTTAGGTTAATCGCCGAGTTTGCCGTTCCAACACAAGTAGGCGACCGTAACTAACCAGCCGAGCGAACTAGGCGAAATTAGAATGTTTTCTCGATTCACCGCCGCGCCGGTTTCCAATGTATACGAGCTAGTACACGAGTGCGCGAAATGCGATCGCGGCCAGTCGATTCCGAGATGCGGGAAATCGAGAGGTTGAACAGAAACGGAATGCGAAAGCCTACGCAGTCACCCCGCCGTGACTTGCACACGTTACGGATTTTTAATTACATTCACATCCAAGAGATCGAAATAAAAAAATCCCTATTGATCCATTATAAGCGATTATAAACCGACGATCATTGATATAATGAAGAGAATATTTTTGTTTATCGAAGATAAATAAAATTGCGAGTGACGTTAATGTCTGCTAAAGGAGCTTCTCTCTAGCGTGTAAGAAATTTTCTCTCCCTCTCTCTCTCTCTCTCTTTCTTTGTCTTTCTCTCTCTTTATTCATGATGGGCAAGGCGTACAAACGGTTTCACTTTTAGGTCACCTTCGCGTAAGTATGTATACTCGGATTTCACCACTTCGCCCGACAGCTTCGGGTCCTTTCGCTCTTTCGAAACTTTTGATACTTCTCGGTCGCCGTATATGCGCGGGATTAGTCTCCGTCGTCCTTTGATACCCTCGTTGATCTTACAATTAGCTTTAGAAGATTTATTTGAAGTGTTGAAGTAACGGGGGAAGACCGTTCTTCCTTTGAAAGCGATAATTTTCGAAGGGACGTGATGGCGAAATAATTTCACGTGTAAATTACACACTCGCCTCGGTCGAGCGAAGAAATACATTTTTCAACCCGGCCCTGAGTACATTTACAAACATACGGCCGAAAGTTCTACATGTGCCCGCCGCTTTCCCAGAGATATCTCGTTTAACCTCGGTGCTTCATTACGAAACTAGTTGTTAACGTAATAGTAACCGAGCATCGCCAACCAAAGTCGAAATTGAAGCCGAAGTCATTAATAAGCGTTTCAGTAACTGTAATCTTCTATTAAAAGACCCTGTTTTTAATACATCTCCTTCTATAAAAAAAAAAAAACTTTCATATATAACACAATAATATAACATAAAAATCTTAAAAAAATTTTATTAATACATATCAGTTATATATATATATATTAATAATTTATTTTTAATAAGCACTTTTGTCTTTGACGTATAAATATATTTATGAATATAATAAGTATATATATATATATATATATATATATATATATATATAATAATGGGGATGTGTTGTCTTTGTTCTTAGGAGAGAGAAGAGCTCACATATTCTTAGGTTACATATACTTACGACCGTGAACGATTAACTTTAAGAACTCTTGCGATGCTCTAGTCAACGCTCGTGCAATACAAAAGGCTGGTTGTGACGAGACGGGACTTGGTCTCGGTCCACTTATCGCGGCTCCGAGTCGCAAATACGTTCTACTTGCAATTCGGAGCGCTGCGTAAGAGTACCTGCCTGCCACCCTATGCCAACAAAAACCGGTACTTTCAAATAAACGCGCGATAAACACACACCCGATCGAGATAATCGTCGAACGAAGCGGATTTTTTTTTTTTAATTTTCTTTAAAGTATGACGGAGCATTACACAATCCGTTACGCCGCGATCTCGTAATACAACGCGGCTAATTGAAAATGATATTACATTTATAATGGATATTAACGACGTACTTATTGAGGATGAGATTAATCTTTGGGCATAAAGCGTGTAAAGTCGCGACAAAAGCTAGCCTCTCTGTGAAGAAGAGCGCCTCTAATCATTTTCTCACACACGAATAATTACCCACGTGCACGACTGGCCTATTTAATTCAATGAAGCGAGCCATTGACGGACCTATTCAATCACGCGACAACGACGAGGTCGCGTTAACACAACAGACAGAGGCCGTGCAAGTTACACACAAACGCAGGCTTGAGGAGTAAAGTATCCACCCACACGAGGTGGACATATCGTGGAAAACTGCGAGCTGCAGCTAACAGCGATTGATACTGGGCCAATTTCTATATTAAACCACAACGAACATTCCTTACAATCGTAAATACAACAGAAGCCTCCGATATCGACGTGATTTTTTTTGGTTTGTACTAAATGATAAATTTTCCGAGATGAAAGAGAGGAGAAAGTTTTTTTTTTAACTAATTTCATTTTTTAAAGATGTGGGTGCAAAAATATTACTGAATAATTTTTTTTTATAAAATATTATTTTTTTTTTAAATTTAAGAAAAGCCTAACATTTAATTTTTCTTTATTAATTATTTTCTTCTTCTATTTATTATCGTATTTCTATTTATTATCGTATTTTTAACATATTATCGAAATTTCTTTTACAATCTCACATTTAATATCATATTAAAAAAAAATAAAAATAAAATTAAAAAAAGCCAAATTATTTCTTTAATTATAAAAAACAAAAAAAAAATACTTTTTATTAAAAATAAAGTGTTTGTGCTTTAAATCATCATTACTTTTTTCCAAGTCTTCTCTTTGTTTCTTCTCTCATATGATTAATCATGCACGAATGATTATCGTCGCGAGATCGTTGAAGATCACGCAAGATAACGCCTTAGTTTACGTACCCGTTGAATTGGACATGCCGCGTCTCTTTCTCTCGGTTTGTTCATATAATAATATTATAACTTCCCCACACGGGAGAGAAGGCGTGTGTCTGTGATCTAGGCTAACCGCGCCGGTCGTGTTGTAAGTGGGAGCATAACCCTCGTATCTCCGGTACCATTGTCATCTCGGGTGTCGCATTGCGAACACACACCCGATATATTCCCGTGTGTGCATAAACACCAACGCATCGAGATGTAGATTCAAATCAGATTCGCTGAAGATTTCTGCCATGCGTCTGTATAAAAAGGCACATGGGGATGATATCCTTATCGAATTTGAAACGAATTATCTGTTGAAGCAAAATTTATTTGAAATTTGGGAAATAAAAAGATGCTAGCTTGTTATATATATATATATATATATATATATATATATATATATATATATATATATATATCTTATATACACGCTCTCTTTTAAAATTTGTGGAATTTGTGAGAATTATATTTTATTTGAATTTTTATTAATATTTTCTTTCGAATCTAGACTCTTGATTTAATTCGCCAACTTTTCGCTCACGCTCTTTGTCGAGTGCTCCGTGTAAATTGTCGAGGCGAGATCTCTCGGAGACCTCGTCGTGCAACCTACCTACCTACATAAACACGATGCTCCGCTTTGCTTTCCGTTCTCCTTACAAACACCGTATCGCACCTTCTCGAGAGACGGTGGAGGAGGAGGAGGAAGAGACGCGGACTCGCGCAAAAAGCTTCACTGCTCGCAACGCAACCCAATTTCGTTAGCGGTAGTATTTTCTACGCGTATCGACGTGATCGTAGGTCAAGGTTGATGTATCGGCTCGAAACTCTCATTTATTTAACGGCCTTCTATGATCGAATTTTTCCGGCTGAGCACCAACTAAAATAAAGGACTATAAACTCGAGTAATAAATATAAATTTCAAGCGTTGCGATTTATTTCTGAAATTATTATTTTCCTCGACAATTAATATTTGAAACTTTTATATATTGAATAAATTATTTGTTCTTTTTATATTCTATTTAATTACTATATTTATTCAGTAAATATGTTTTCTCCGTCGATATCCATATCTACGAAAATATTAAATTTTTTTTATGACTGTGCATATCTGCCTGGAAAATCTGACGCAGAGACTTGTACAACGCGAGACAAACGGTACGCTCCAGAGGATCTCGCGTTACTTTCGCGTGTTTTTACACGCGCGGGTCTCGAGCGGGTGCTCTTAAGAGGGAAGCGTCCGCGCGGACATGTCGTACGCACACAAATACTACCGTGACGCAAAACAAATTATTATCCATCCTCGCGATATATCCCACGGCGCCTCATCGCCGCCGGGCTCGCGATCTCGCGATTTATGAATTAATATTTTACGTCATAATGCGGCGAATGTAGGCGCGCGACACGTATTCAATTAACGACGCGATGAAACGTTCTCATTAATCGCCGGTGACAATATTGACCCGCGGATCCGATGATTATCCGGTGATTAATGCGAATTTTCATCCCGTTTGTGCTTGCGGAGCTTCGTTCCCCCCCCCCCTCCCCCCCGACGATTAATGGACCGACGCACTCTGTTTCTTTCTCTCTCTACGCCCACCTCTTCCTCTTCCCTCTCCTTCCAATCCGTCTCCCTTCTCGCGAGCGAGGAGAATGCGACCACGCGGAAATCACGCGCCGTTCGTTACGCGTGTGTTCGATCGGCCGGGGATTATGCATGTGTGGGCGCAATTTCAATGCACCCGTATACGTGACGCGCACAATGCACCCGTAACGAAGTCGTTTCGCTTCTCGTTATTGTCCGAAACTTAGCCTGCCAGTGCGAAAACAGCCTAAGAATGGACGTCGTTTACACGCCGTTGATCGCATAGCGGTTCTTAATTATGTTGTTTGGCGTGAGTTTTAATTTCTCTCGTAGTTTAGGCTCTTGATTGGTAAACGTAACATGCGTAACATGGTTCATAAATTCTAGCGATTTTTATATATTTTTTTTCTGGGATTAACTCCTGCGTCTATGCATCTAAATAATTTTTTGTAAGCTTTCTTCTTTAGTATATTACTTCATGTTTATTCGATTTCCCAAGAACATGGGAGAAAATTTTTCAGTACAAATTATATACATGAAAAATACACACAATTAGCTTTCACATTTATTGTAAAGCTGGAATATAACAATAAGATATTTACTATTAAAAAAATTTAAATTATGAATTTCTTTTATTATTCGTTAACGATTATGCATTTGTTTGTGCATCTAAATATTTAAATAATTACACAATAGTCCTTTGTCAAATATAATATAATACGTATATAATTATTGAATAAAATGTTGCGTGATTTCTTGTATATGTCAGGATGTTCCACGATTACAAAAAAGATATATATTAAATTAATATTATATATATATATATATATATATATATATATATATATATATAAAAATCATTATATAAAATTAATATATAATATAAAATATATATTAAGAAAATTATATATTATAATTTTTAGTGTAATATTTTCTCCGTATATTTATAATATTTGCTCATATTTTACACGTGTAAAAGGAAAAAAAAAAGTTATCGAAAGAAACTGCGTAATCAAAGTTCAATCCTCCAACATACCACTTTGTTGCGTAATGTGACGTATCATTTCTTATCATTCCTGTTCTCGTTACTTCGAGACAAGCTAGAAATTCAAAATATTTATCCTTATTAGCTTTTTTCCAGGCAAGTTAAAATAATGTGAGCCAAACTTGTTGCACGTTTGTATTTAATTAATATAGACTATATTCTTTAAAATCTGTTCTTGAAAACCACTAGGTTTTTCTTTACCATATTTAAGAGCCGCGTTCGATCTCGCATACGACATTATATTTTTTGTTGCTTTATCGCACATTGACAGATTGACTGCATCGCTTTCGTCTACGATCCGTCGAGCTCGCGCTCGCTGGGCGCGCTTGGGCTCCTCGAGCGGCGGATAATATTGCGGCACGGGGAGTGAAAGCGACACGGTGAACCCGCTTACGAGGTTACCCATGTACTTTTACTCCGAACCGAGCTGTATTATAGTGGCTACTTACCCGGCAGTCCCTGGCATAGTTATCACCAGAAATATCGCCGCGTTGGAAAGCCTACACGCAAAAGCCGCTCGCGCCACTCATTCGCTGCTCGCTCTCGAGAGAGAACTGCTCTCTTATCTGCCTTCATGTGAAATTCCTAAATATATATATATATATATATAATTTTTTAGTTCTGCGCGTGAAATCGTACTATCGAGAACGTTAGAAAACTCATTCAATCTGGGCGAACGTGGGCGACTTGTTTCTGACCTCGATAAAAACATTCAGGAGCTACCTGAGATAATCTTTCCAGGTTGTCTGTGCTTTGTCTAATTCGTGAAGCTACAGCTAAAAGAGAAAATATCGGAATTTCATTTCGAGTGAGAAAATATCGGAGTCGTATTTCAACACGTTTCTTCCTCGTTTCTACGATTTCATTTTTGAAATATCTTCCTTTTCTATCAATTTTATCTTTGTTTTATTCATGCTTTTAAAAGGTTTAGGATTAAAATTAGAATTTTTGATTGCTTATGAGGGAATAATATGGGAAATTATCTACACCGTAGGCGCGCGTGATAGAAAAATTATCTTAAGAATGGAACGCAACGTTGGTTGCCGCATGGATTGTACCTTGAATAGCGACGTTACTTAAATTAAATTACTCGAGGACTTTAAACGTGGCGGGGTCTTTTAAAGCGGTAAATTTTAAAGCCCCCTCCCCCTCCCCCGTTGTGTATGCGCGTTCGCGTTCCCGCATGGTTGGCTTCGGAATCGATTTTCACTATCGTTTTATCCGAGGCTTGGGAAGAGAAGAAGCTTTCTCTCCTCGACAAAGCGGACGCCATATGCCGCCCTGGACAATGAAACGAGTGGAAACGAGAGTCTCGTCGGAGGGCGCGCGCGCGCGCGCGCGCGTGTGTGTGTGTGTGTGTGTGTAGGGCCCCTCGGTTTCTCGGCCCCTTCGAGACGCGTCTCGATTCTTTCGGGATGTACAACGATAGGGAACCCTTCGAGTTCCTCTGGGTTTTCGCCCTCGCTGCTCGCTCTGTCCCGTCAACACGAGGGCGAAGAAACGAACCCCATCTCTCGTCCCTTCTCACCTCGAGGGGCGATTTTTCGTATGTGCGTAGATTCTTTTTTAACCGCTTGATTTAAAAATTAAACAAGTTGATCTTTTTTTTTTTTTTTTATTTTAATAATACGGAAAAATTTCGTAATTTCAGAATAAAATTTCCTTCTAATCGCTCGTTCATTGATATAAATGAATATTTGATATTGATATAAATGAATATCATTAAAATCGTTTTATTTTAGCAATATCGGAAAATTTAGCAATCTCAGAATTATAAATCTTTAATTTTGGAACAGAATATCACGAAAATTATTACAGTGAGAGATATATCGTGCATTACATAATTATTTTACTTAAAAGGACTATAATATATTTTGGAATATAACAAAATTATCTCTTTGTACAGTTCTTGATATAAAATGTGTGAACATAAAATAAAATAAAAAAAAAACCTATACACCTTTTTGGTAATTTAAGTTTTATTTTTTGCGACAACAAAATTATAAGATTAATCAAAATCATTTCGAGTTTCACAGTGCATTAAGGGGTTAATCGCGCTTCGGAGACCACGAATGGAGGAGCGCGATGCAATCAGCGAGAATTAATGCGCCCACGTCGCCGATATCGCGTCTCGCCGAACTCCGGCAGAAGTTTCCGTGGTAATCGCCTTCGCGTTCGCTCCACTTTCGTGGAAAAGCCGTGAAACGAGTTATCGCGAAGCGGTTCGAATGTTCGCGAAGTTCCTCGTCGGCGGTTTTGGAATCGCACTCGCGCACAGCTGTGCCATTCTCTCTCTCTCTCTCTCTCTCTCTCTTGTTCTTTCTCTCTCCTCAACCGCCCTTCGCTGTCCCTTCTACTTCACGATCTGAACGGATCTATATGCACAGTGCGTCTCGTTTTCGTGGTAAGGACGAGAGAATGAATCTCCTCTCGTCCTTGTTCCCTCCAAGGGCACCATCACCATCATCATCAACATCATCATCATCTGCTACTGTACATGTACCACCCACAGAGAGACAGACGACCGAGGGATCCTAAAGCAACCTAAGCGAGTCGAGGATAAATACAATCTGGGATTCCGGACTGTGCCCTGTGTTAGCTTATATGTAACGAATGATTCTTTTCAAAATGGAAGAGAAATTGAAGGCAAGATATTGCAATCGGCCTCCCTCGGCAGTCTTTGAATTACTCGCTGGGAATAATACGTATATAGAATAATATAGAATAAAAATATTTGTCATTTTTTTTATTCATTTATATTAACGCGAGAAAGAAAAATTTAAATTAATATAAACATAAAAATATACCAAATAATTCCGTGTAAATAATATTCGATTTTTATTTTTTTAATGATAAAATAAAAATTGACTTGTTCTTAAGAAAACTAGAAAAAAAATATTCCACTGTTTGTACCGAGAGAGAGAGGAGGAGAGGAGGGAGGGGAGAGAGAGAGAGAGAGAGAGAGAGAGAAAG
Organism: Cataglyphis hispanica; assembly: GCF_021464435.1. Taxonomy (NCBI): domain Eukaryota; kingdom Metazoa; phylum Arthropoda; class Insecta; order Hymenoptera; family Formicidae; genus Cataglyphis; species Cataglyphis hispanica. Next base: position 4,089,033 of record NC_065974.1, read on the forward strand.
TATTATAGATACTAAATAATTTATATATATATTAAATAATTGTCACAAATAGTTTGGATTTACTGGTTCAGGCTTTTTTATTTTTTTTTTTAAACAAAAACAATTAATTTTTTATACGGAAATAAAAGTCGATATGTTTTTTATATAAAACAATTTATAATCGAAATAAAGTAATTTATTTCTTTCCCGCAGAATCATATTTTATAGACTTGGAGATATATTTTGTATTTCTAAATTATTTATATAAACTTTATATACACTTTTTAACAAATTCTATTTTATTGTTATTTCGATATAATTCATATAATATTAAAAACAAGACTATTCTAATTTAACAACAAAAGTATAATCTTTTGTTGTGTATATCCGAAAAATACAATTATACGGGATATCATCCGACGCTCGTAATCTAGAATATTTAAAGATTACAAGGACCTTTGGTCAGAGTCAAGTAATGATCAAGGGTCATCGTGTCGAATCTTTTGTGACATCTCCCTTTTCCTTTTTCTTGCCTCAAATATTAACCCGCGGACAACAGATTGAACGGTTTAATACTGATTCAATGGATGCCGATCCGATTCCTGCGATCGAGAGACGATTTATAGCAAACCAGTTCGGCTACTCTTACTTGACCTTACATATTATTCTTTTAATTCGATATTAACGACGCGCGGTATTCGGTGTAACGACGATAAGAGCGATGTAACGCCATACAAATTTGCTTATCCGAACATTCTCCAAACGTGCGAACATGATCCTTACAAAAATCAACCTTCCGAGGCAATGTAATTGATATTGTGATGTACAATACAGGTGGAATTCCGATAAGTTCTTTCAGGGGAAACCATTCAAAGAGAATGAGACTTAATAAAGATATATATTTATATAATAAAATGAAAAAATAAAACGAGTAATAAAAGATGAATATATAAAAATAAAATACATGCTCGGGAGGAGTGAAAAGTATAATATTGTCGAAAACATGAAGATAATAACAGATAAATAATGAGATAATAACAAAAAATCGGAAATTGTCAAATTTTTGATATCACGAAGGCTAAAAATAAAAAATAAAAATATGTATTATAAGTAAATAAGTAAATAAAAAATATATATAATATAATATATAAATATAATATAATATAATATATTATATAATATAATATATAATATATAAAAATATATAAATATATATAATGAAAAAAATATTATAAATGAATATTTATATACAATCGAATATCTGTATAGTGTATTGGTGTTTTTTTTTCTTTCTGTCGAAAATTTCGATTCTTATATATTCCGCGTTTTACAGCTTATATACCGTTATGTTCACTCATTTTTAACTTGTGTCACGGTCTTAATGTCAAAGTTCCCCAATCGACATCTATCTAATCGATCGTTGATGACACCTGGCCTAGTGGTACAGTTACAACGAGTGGGAGTGGGTATTAAACATCGCGGCTACGAGAGAGGATCGAGGTTAACGATAAGTTCTTCGCTCTCTTTCTCTCATTCTCTCTCTTGTCGCGAACCGATGAACTTTTTCATAAGCGGAGAATCGACGATAACGTCGAGAGCGAATTATCGATCCGGATGACATCTGGGGAAAATGTGCTCGTGGCAGTAACTGCCGGTGACTTATGAGCTTTAAGATTACGATAACAATCGAGAAAAAGGAGGAAACGATATTGAAAGAATGTATTGTACTCAGAGTGACTAAAGTTGAAAGTTTAACGTGACAATACTCTGCCTTAAATAAAGTAAAAAATTCTGCTTCATTAAAGAAAGTAAATTCGAAGATAAATCAATCGATTAATTATACTTATTTAATTATTGTTACGAATTATAATGTAATCTAATTTAAAGGGATGCGAAACTTTCAATAGTCGACGGTATCAAAATTTAATTCAGGGTCTAATGATCGCTTATACAACGCTGATTCTCCTCGTAATTTTCAAAAGTCTGAACGAAATATATATCGTGGTATCTTCAATCGACATTATTCACAGTCCTCTCTTAATTACATTAGGGCGATACGCTTCCCCGGGGCTGAACAGAGACTGGGCTCTGGAATTGTTTCCACAAAATTGCGACACGACACCGTTTCACCGCTGCTAATTCACCGAGGAGATTTATGCTAGCCGCCGCCGCGCTTTAACTCCCTCGACTCCCCCGCGTTCCTCTCGGCACCGACCCACTTTTCCCATTATCGTAGCGTAACTATCGTCGGCCGGTATCGCCGATAAAAATCGGCCCGCGCGCGTCTGTCAAAAGCGTCGCGTCTTTTCCCTGTCGTTTCACAAGAGAACGCCGCATCCAACATGGATCTATGTAATAATGATTTTAAGCCAGTCTTAGTTCTCCTAGTGTTTAAAATATTTCTCGAATATCTCTACTTTTATTCGCGTCTCAAGCCAATGCTCAAGTTTTAATTCAAGCGTCTCTCTCTTTAATCGCATGAAAAAGAGCTCACATATACATATGATTTCGGTGATTTCCATTTTTAACACTATAAAAATTCGGGAAAATGAATTCTATATAAATTCTATATGTAACAGATCATTTTCGCGCATCCAATTCATTCAGATTATTTACTGGAGCCGCAAAAATCCTTGATAAAGGAGATCTGGGATCCATTCGCACGGCATTCGGCGTGCGATAGAAAAACGGATTCTGCATCATAAATATATATAGATTCGAAGCCGGGGGTAGCGGGTGAAGAGAGCGTATATCATATATTGCTGTTTGAAAAGCTCAACGGAGGAGGAGCCCCTTCTCCTTCACATTGTGTGTGTGTATTATAGAGGCTCGAGAAACGAGGCAAAGCGAGGTGAAGAGAGCTGACCTACTGTGGCAAGTGGCTCAGGGCCGTCGTTGTCCAAATCGTCCCCCCTCCCCCGATTTTCCCCTCCCATCGGGCATTCTCTCTCCATCCGGTACCACGCGGCATTATTAAGATCTGTCTCTTTCTTTTTCTTTCTCTTTTTCGAACGTAATACCCTCGTAGTCACTTTGTTTTCCTCCTTTTTCTCTTTCTCCATCAATCTCTCCTGCTTCTTTTCCCTTTACCCTTTTCTATAAGTTGCGATCAAGATTTTCGCTAACATACCCGATAAGCCAAATGGACCGTAACGCCCGGACGATAATGCCCGGAGTCTATCATGACGTCGTTCCCGTGTGATAATAGCGTGGCGATTTTAGAGCGATTGGAGGAGAACGCCACTGTATAAGCGCGAGGGTGAAAGCTTCGATAATTGAGAACGATATAGATCCGAGAATATCGAGTTGATATATGGCGGTCCCCTTCCTGAGAGAGTGCTTTCTAGTCAATTCCAAATAGAGGCATTGCTCAATGTACGGCATTGCAAATGAGCCTATTATAGCGTAGCTTATTTACTCGTTTTAGCATTCCGCTTTTACATTTTATTACTTCGATTGTGTGCGCGAGAAAGAGCGTACAAGAAGTGAAAAACAAAATATTACTATCTTGAACGCTGAGAAATTATTTTTTTCAACATATTCTCCCTATTTTTGTGATTTTAATTAATTGAATTTGATTGATATTTAAATTAACTTTGTATAAAAGTTCTGCGAAATTAAATTTTCTTTATTCCGAATAGATTATTTTTTCCTCACGATACTTGCATTTTTTGCTAAAGAAATATGGCATAATACAATTTGTTTGGTCCGGTTAATGCGATATACAGCAATGTATCATTAGCGAGGTCTGATTCAATATCCTCGGCTGGGATTCGTGACCGGCTCTCTTGCGCTTTTTTTTTGCGCACGGGTCGATGTAAATACGCCCACCCGAGGAGGAAAGTGAATCAGCGTCGGTTGCCGAGTGAAAATCATCTAGTGAAAATGTGAAGGTCGGATAGAGTGGCGATTTGAAAGTTCTAGTCGTAGCTTCCAGCTACAAATCGATTTTCACTCTGCCATCGTCGTCGTAGGTATCCCTCGCGAAACGTACGGCAAAAGGTCGGATTATCGTGGCTTATTACAAGACTCTAGGTACCACTTTTACATGCACGCGCGATCATAGTTGACGAACGTAGCGAATTACTCCGATAAACGATACACGTCGATTTTTACACCGATATATTTTTATGCAGAGAAAATAAAAAATATATATATATATATATATATAAATTTCTTTTTATCTCTTCGAGACGAAGAAAGAGGGAGAAATATGTCTATTTTAAAAATAATATAAATGATAATCAAGTTACAATTTACTTACCGCATATCCGTTGCTCCGTACTTCGTCCGATGCTTTTTTAGACCTTCTCTTTTCTTGTTCATCCTTCGCCATCTCCTTGTGGCACTCACACTCACTCACGAAAACACAATTAATTATAGTCATATACGCAATAATCGCGAGACACTCCCGATCGCGGAACAATTACAGATGATACGCACTTTATTATATCGTAAAAAAAGGAGCAACGCGAAAAGTACGTTTACACTCATTACAACAATGCTACCTCTATTGCTGATACATGTATAATATACATGAATCCAATACAATGCCAATAAAACATGAATCGTAAGCTCGAAAGAGTAAAGTGATAAAGTTATGATAAAACAATTATTTAATTAATAATTAAATGATACATGCTCGCATTTTTAGAAAAATTTAAAGCATTGGATGAAATATATTTAACTCGAAGCATTATTAGAAAAATAATTATTGTCCTAAAAATCGATAATCGAAGGATCGCAACGAACTCATGATTTATAATTTTTATTCCTGTCGCTTCGAATTTTATTTCTAGTAATAAATAATTGTACGTAATAATACGCGCTTTGATCGCGAAAGTTTATCATCGTAACACAGTTTCATTTTATTTGTAAAAGTTGATTAATTGTTAATTAAAATAAATCCGCAAATTACGGTTTCATTACTTGTCGCGTTCGCGTTGTTTAGAACAAGAATTCGACAACTTACTAAACGTTTCGCACTGCTTTACTGCTCGAGTGCAAATGATAACAAGGATAAAGGAAAAGAATTTAAGGAAGCGTCTCCCACCATTACATTACTATTCAAGTGTCGCCGTGCGAATGATAACAAGATCGTAATACGTAAACAATAGAGCGTTATACGCCGCCAAGGCCGAATACAATGTTATTGATACGTAATATATACATTCGTTGCCGAAATATTTTTTACGTATTATATTATATGTAAATGTTCTAAATGCGTGTTTTATCGATTTTAAAGGGGATTTAATTATTAATAGCGCGTTAATTAATTCTTTCACGTTTATATGATTGATGATAAGTATACTGTAATTTTCTTTTTAGGATAAATAAAATGTCATACGAAAAATCGCGATATCTCAATATTAATTTGAGTGGAAAAATGTTAAGAGTTTCTTTTATATCTCATGGGATGCTATTCAGAATTCTAAATAAAAGGCCGGAAATTCGAAAAATCTATCTCTCTCAATACTTGGATATATCTTTATATGACATGCGAAAAATTGTACTTTTTCTATTTTCTATTTTATATGTAAAGTACTATATATACATATATAATTTAAATACATATATAATTATATGTATACATATATAATTTCTTTATTATGCAATAATATTTTTTTTATCTGTAAAATACGCAGTTAAATGTGAATTTATAATGCTTCGATTTTATATCATCAATTTTCCAGATTTATGTATTTATATATTCTCCGGTTTCTGATTTCAGAAGTTTTTGTCGTATGCATCATCCTTAAGTGATATCAGAGCGAAGCAGACTATGCTGACGAGTAAGTAGATGCACATATAAAAGAAAAAAATTTTTAATAAATGCTGATTAATTTTGTACGTCAAACGATGCGGACTATCTTTAATTTAGCATTTGTTTTAATCTTTAAATTATTGGCCAAAACGGTTTATTTATATCCGAAAAGGAGCGCTATTTTATTAATAAAATATTACTAATAACTGATAAATTATTAACGTATTAAATATTAATATCTCAAATATTATATTAAATACTGGTATTAATGTACAGATGAATTCAAAAATATTCTTCTCTTTAATACAGGCATAAATTTTCTTTAAATTAATATGATTTCAAATCAAAATTAAACTTAAAATTAAGATTGAAACGTTATGAAAGGTAGACTTAAGACTTTGATCTAATTTTCACGGCTGTTTACGTCAAGTTTCAATTTAAGTGAGACATCTCCTGTCGGCTAGTGTCGCCGACGTCTCTTCCGCATAGTTCATCGCAATTCCGCGCGCGGAATTGCGAGCGTTATTTCTTGATCGGGACGTTCATTGTTGAATCTCGGCCGCGAATACTTTATAAGCGTCAAGTGCAAGAGAGATAGAGAGAGAGAGAGAGAGAGAGAGACGATGAAGAAGAAAAAAGAAGAAGAAGAAGAAGCGGCAATTTGTACCGTTGCACGCGTAAACAATATTTCTCAGCTATTGTAGATACACTCGAGTGACATCATTCGTCCTCGCGCTTACGTAAAGATATCGGCGTTGTGTCCGTCACTAACGTCGGTGATCCTTACGTGACTTCTTACTACATACCCGTGCATTTAGCACGCGGCACGTTTTTAACACTCCCGTAAAGATTAACAGCTGCACGAGCAATCGTCCCCGATAATCGGATGAATAAAAAAATATATATTTATAAACGTTGCATGGAAATTACAATTTCTTACGTAATTACGTAATCAAGCTGTTCTTACAATAATTATATTATCAATTTAATTTATATTGTATTGTTTTACTACAAAGCGACACTCTTATTTTCAAAAATTTTCAAAATTGTGCTAGAATTTTAATTTAAAGTTATAATATTCGTGCATGTATGAAATAAAAATTAGAAAGATACGAAGAACGTTTTCACATAACATTTCCACGAAACTCTTTCAACGTGGCAGGATATTTAAGGTCGACCATCGGCATGACCATATTCGCATACCCACTCGGTCGCGTCAGCGTCGCATCGTTCCCATCATCGGAAAGGTTAACTGTTTGATTAGATTAGCGTGGCGTGCAAATAACGGCGGCGGATCGGCCTCGGGTTCGTACGACCATGCCGGATCGTTAGGTAGGCTTTGTCGAAAACCTCCGGAAAGGACGGCGGGAAAGAAAGCCGCCGCCGCCGCTTCCGGGATCGGTAGAGCGGAGCATAATGGGCGAGGGCGAGCACGTATCTGCAGCGTAGCGACCATCCAAATGGTTATTTTCGACTCGGTGAGGTCGTCTAGGACGTGGTAAAACGAGCACTCGAGGACACGTCCTCTGTGTGTGTGTGTGTGTGTGTGTGTGCGTGTGTACGCACATGTGCGACGACGTTGTGTTCCTCTCGCCGTTTCCATTCATTCTATACACATGGCCGAGCCCACACGGAGATGTAACTTTAACGCGACCTCCGGCGTTTCCTGTTTCTCCGATCGGCGATCGATCGGCGATAATCGATGCGATGTGAGAAAATGGGGGAAAAGTTTGAGTTATTGGAGGCGACCTTTCTTCGAAAGTTTCGCAAGGTATGGTACAAGTATATCTAAATTAGAGAAGCACATTCGAGATATAAAATATAAAATATTCAAAATGTAAAATATTGAAAGCTGATTTATAGAAAAAATCAAAGCATACAAAATTCAAATTTTGATTGTGTAAAGGAAGTAAAAAGTTGTGTAAAAAGATGTCTAAATTCGAGGATTAAATAGAATGTATTTTTTTTTTGTTAAATAATTATATATATATATATATATATATATATATATATATATTACACCATTTCGAACTTTCCCATATTCTCGACTCATCGAAACCGGGCAATCTCTATATTCTCGACTTTCCCTTCAGTCCTCGCTTTCGAAACTTTCGCAACTTCGAGGTGTCTTTTATCTTTGCATTTATCGTGATTAATTTGTCAAGAGGCAACTTAACACCTCGGTCGTATCTCCGATTTCAGGCTATTTGTCCAGCGTTATCATTTTATCAAATTTATTTCGAGCGTTCGGATATTCGATAACTCTTCTTGTCATCTCAATGACATAGCATCCCCACGAGAAATTAACTTCAGATATACGGGGGCGGGGAGAGGGGGGGGGCATAATTACTGTTAATGTCCGAATCTGATTTCTGGCGATGGGAATACCAAGTTAACAGAGGTCTTCTTCAGGCTCTTTTACGAGATGAGAAAGGAAAAATATACATCACACGTCGCTCTACATCACTTTTAGATTACAGAATGACCTTAACCCCGGTATCGATAATCGATGGAATCGATCGTGGGCTCCGCTGCACGAAGGTATCTACAGATTATCCTCGTTGCTGAAGGTCACGGACGACTAATTTAGAACGTGGAAAGTTCTCGTGAAATATGTATAAAATTCTCGCCGAAAAGTTTCCTCCCTTTATTTGTTTTTGTTTCGCGTAAACAATTGTTGTCTCGAGTAATCCGACTAAAAATATCTCACTTTATTACCCGTCTAGATTTTTATTATCCGGAGATATATATATTTTAAGTTCATAAAAATAAAACAAATATATATAACGTTTGGGGAAAATTTTTTTTCTCTTTCCGATAAGATTCGATATCGAACGATAAAATGAGACGTACTCTCGAGAGATTCGGGACCCTTCGATAGAATTGATCATTTATATGATCTCTACTATGAGAATATATTTTATTGCTCCAAACGCGTAGCTTGTCTTTATCCTCTGGACGACTTGGAGATAGGCGATCGATACACTTTGGCTTTGTAACTTTCCGCGCAAAAATTAGCTATCGATCTGATAAACGCGCCCCCCCAAACACGAACGACGAAAATCTCTGTAATTAAATTGTGTAATGCCGACCTTCGATTCGATGTCCGATCGCGAACGATCGAGTCCGATGTGATTTCAGTTTGTCGCTATAATCAACCTCGCACGTTTATTTTATGGTCGAGCGAATCCGAACTCGTGCTCGGGAGTAATTAAGTTAACGAGCCGACCCGGGGAGCACCGTTAATTAATTTGTCATACCGGGCTTCTCGGAATTCCAGTAAAGCTATTATGCACGTTTCCGTTCATCTCGCGACGGAGCGCGAATAAATAAGCGCGCTTAATCCGTTTAATCGCGTCGTTCTTTTTTTCTCTCTGCGAACAGTAAACACTTTACGTTATCTTTTTCATCCTTATTTTTGATGAGATAAATGAATTAAGTCGATCTAATCAGCCTTCACGGATTAAAAAAAACATGACAATTTTTTTTTATGAGTACCGTAAATTGTAGAAAAAAAATACCAAAAGCTACACAAACATGGTAAAAATTATTAATTTCTTTAAAGTCAATTTTTTCTTTTCCCCTTAAAAAAAAAAAAAATACTTTAGAGCTTGAAATAATATCAGAGCGATAAAATCTGATAGAGAACAATCTCTAGTAAATATCATCAGAGTACATTTTTATTTTAAATTTTCAATTTGGGATTAAGAATTAAAAAACGCGAGTGTTAGGGAAGTATATTTGGTATTTTTCTATAATTACATATTCATTAATAAATACAATTTATTGTTACAAAAATTACTGTGCTTATACACACACATATTTCTTTGTTCCATGAATATAATCCAAGTTGATGTAAAAAAAGTGGTTACATCGATCGGTGTCGCGCTTGACGATCTCTCTCTCTCTCTCTCTCTCTCTCTCTCTCTCTTTTAAAGCGGAGATCGCCTAACGCGCGCGCGATGCCTTGGCCCACAAGAGAGGAGAGGAGCCGACCTCATTTTTATTACAATTCAAACGCGCCCTCCCACCTGTCCTCCCAGAAGAAATGTCAGCGATTGTCGATGGAATCGGGCACATGGAGAAATCTCTTTCGTCGATATGAATAATATAGCCAGAGTTTGTCTCTCCGTCGGGAATCCGAATCTCTTCGTGCGCGCTTCGATTGTATTATATCGAGATATTAACTTTAAAATTTAATCCAATGCATTTTTTATGAGGCGCGCGCTTTATGCAAAAATAAAAAGCGGAGAATGATATCGTCAGATCGTTGACTTTATGTGTCGCACGTTTTTATATATATATATATATATATGTTTATTTCGCTCGTGCTGCCGGAGAGAGAGTGCTAAACAGAGACGACGCGTGTCAGCTACACAATGAAGAAAGTGGAAAACAACGGCTGCCATATTAAGTCAATTATATTAAGGGAAAGTTGAGACTCTAGATCGGGTGTAGAAAACGCGATAAGATAAAAGATATATCCGCATAAATCTCGATGCGTTTCCGTATTCGGTGAATAGTGAAATCCGTATGCCGAACGCGCGAGACTAACTTTCAATATCGCGATCGGGACAACTCGAGCGAGTAAGATCCTTCGTGCGAGGGAGTCGAACATTGGACTCCTTTGAGACCGATCGTTTCGATATCCCATATTTCTCGATGATCTAAGCGCGAATCAACATTCGTGAGAAACGCGCTCGCGTTGCATCTCTTGCGCGATATATTCGCCACCGCGTATAGAGCGTGTCCTACGACGGCTGTTCTAACGGTCTTCTGCCTTGACCGAGTTGAGCGAGGTCCGTGTCAGATCCCCGCGTCTTGACTTTGACTCCGTTTTATCGTAAAAGTCATTTCCACGATCAATTACCCGACCGTGAAGCGGCGACGAGCCCGAGGAGTCTCCGTTGTAGTAACCCTCTTCTCTTTCGTCGACGGTGGATTTATACAGATATTTAGTTAACCGCACGTGCAACCTTATCGAACGTTTTTTATTTATCGACGAGACGTGTTTCCGTGTTAATTTGTACTCGTAAAAGCTCCATCTCGACCTTCCTCCTACGATCTCTCTCCCTTGGAGCGAATCCAACTCTCGTAATGAACGAGTCATTAATCGTTAACGTTTTAATCTCTCACGATTCGCGAAAAAAAGCAATTCCCGTAAATAAATTGATATCAGGTATCCTGACGATCGTGACGTTCCAAAGACAAGCCACAGTCGGCTTTCGATATTGGTTGATTCGCGTTAAATATACCGCTTTTAAATAGAAAAGTTACAAGGCCCGGAGGTTAATATATTCCGTTTTTATCTCGCATTGTTAACGAGGTAACAATCGACTTTTGTCGTATGAATAACGAGAATTCGAGAAATATAATTTGCAGTTTATAAGCGCGAGGCGATCGCATTGTCGAGTTAATGGTCGACACCTCATCTCCGCGGAGCTTTCACGAGGAAATGCCCGGACGGGAGGAAGCCGAGGTGGGCGAGCAACTCTCGGCTTCGTCGACACGAGCCGCGATATTTTTCACAGTTTTTATTTTCCTTAATAGAAATTATACCGGTGCATTCTCGGCAGATGTCTTTGGGCGCCACGCGCGTGCAAGAACAATGAGCGATAGAAAAAAAAGGGGAAAAAAAAAAATGGAAAAATTGCGCGGTCTCGCGGAAATGCATGGAGGCTACCTAAATAATGGTAGCCCGACGTGTTTGCGACTTTGTCGAGTTCGCGCTTTGGATCTCTCTTTAACCGCTTCACTTGGCATTTAATCGACGGCCGTGAGGAGCACATACATTTACAAGCGTCTATTTGCATACGAATAGTCCGACAGGTCGGACAAAAGCATCAATAATTTATCTCGTAGAGAGAGAAGGAGAGAGAGAGAGAGAGACTAGTTATAATAAATGATTAATTAAAATGAATATTGTACGTACGCACGTACGAGCGAAATGTATTCGTAAGGAATAACAATTTTAATAATATATTCATTAATCTGATTTGCAATGAATATATAAAATATGTGCTTTAATAGATTTATAAATATACGAAATTTATACATGTACAAAACTGTTATTTGTCATCACGTAATAAATCTTACACAATATTATGACGTATCAAGGATATTTTGACGCATTAATCTTAAACCAGATTGTCGAACAATTTATCTAAATTTCTCTCTCTCTCTCTCTCTTTCTCTTCTTTTCTCTTCACGTTACATTTAACGCAATTACATGTCTTAATTTACATTCGTTGCTGAACATCAGCTTTATATTGATGTATGTGCATTATACTTAATAACAGCGATATCATATCAGCGATACATCTCAATTTGCGTCTTTTATCTTTCCTATTCGCGCGCATAATTCATGTTGACCGGAGCCAGTCGGCATTAATCAGACATCGTTCGACATGTCGACGGGAACATTGCTCCAGACTTCCCTGCCGTGTCGTGAAATCGCATCGGCAGCTCGTCGTAGCATAGCATAGTATATAGTAATGGTGGCGATGGTGGTTGATGGTAGTGGTTGTACGCTCGCTCTCATTAGCCATGGCGGGCGCACGACATGGTGTGGTACCACCACCACCACCACCACCATCATCACCACCACTACCACCACCGCCACTACCACCATCAGCACAGCAGCCGCCACCGCCGCATAGCGTAGGTGGTAGCTTCGTTCTATCGACCGAACGAGCGGCTCGGCTCTCGTCCCGTGACCTGACCTCGTCTGAACCCTCCGCCACTGCTCTGCCGCTCGCTACGTCTCGCTCTCTCTCTCTCTCTCTCTTTCTGTTTCTCTCTCTTCTCTCTTTCCATTTCGCTCGTTCTAACGTAATCACCTCTCCCGGCATTACGAGCAGTCGCTCTTCTCTCTTCTTCCAACATCATCGCCATCGTTTTCCGCCCCCGCCTTCCGTGGAGAGCGCTCTTTCCTCCTCTCCGACCCCCTCCCCCTTGACACTTTCTATACGATATTAGCTTGCCCGAACTGGAACAACGCCCTGAAACTTTGAACAATCGTGTAATCCGCTTTGCTCGCACTTATCTCGAAGTTTGTTTTCCGCTTCCTAAGATTTTTTATTCCTCTCATTTAATTAATCTATCGTTATTCGTCACTTCTCGCCATTGTAATTCTTATTTCTATCCTCTGTGTCATCGACGCTTTTCATTATTTACCTTGCGCTTTATTTATTTATTTTTTTTATCAAAGTTCTGGTTTTCTAATATAATTTGTCTTGTATTAATTATAGCGTAGCGTTTCTTTCTTTGTTTCGACCGCTTGCATGTCATATTTTTATTACGTTGAAAAAAATTGCTGGATTGTTGGATGCGTTTTGTAACAAAGAACAAAGAATGGGCACATACACTGCCAGACATAATTATGCGAAACAATCGACTCGGTTAATAGATAACTTTGAGAAAATTACTTTCCTCTATATCAATTGCCTCTGTGAAAATTTCTCAATTCGCGACGCTGTTTTACTCGCTAATAAATTATCAAGCACTTTTTTCGAGATACATTGGAGATATTAGAATATTTTGATCTTTTTACGCGTAAATTCGATTAAATTTTAATCTTAATCTTATTTAATATATCGATTTAAATTCTATTTCTAGTGTATACATTTTCTCAAAATTTAGGAAATGAAAATAAGATATTGTTTTTAATTCTGATTTTTTTGCCTTATCCGCGACTGTCAAGCTCTTCGAAGTAATCCCGAGTTGAAAATCGCCTTTAAGTGCTAAATGAATACACTATAAACGCGCGACCTTTAGTCACTGGATTATCCACACGTGATTGTGCGGCCGACTTACACTCGCACAATTCTCCACACATTCAGAGAAGTTTTGCGCGCCCATAATGCCGGCAATAAGGTAGCCATGTAACTATACCTGTATTACAGTACGTTCTCAATTTTACTTATCCACGACAGAAATTACTCCAAACTTTTCGCGGAGATACATATAAACTCTGTCACCAAATTATAGTCCGAGAATATCAGTGAAATACGAATTTACGAGCTAGAGTGGTTAAGCTTAAATGCTCAAATTTACGTGTACGAAACTTTCCTAATTCGAAGTTTCTTCGAGACAGATAATAAAAATAAGACTGTCAGAAAAAGCGAAAGCGAGAAATTGAGAGAAAAGCGCGAAATAAGAAGTGCCTGGAGCGCTTTCTTGCAAAAAGAATGACATTCGTACGTCAAGAAATCTGTACTATATCAGTATATCTGTGCATATTAATATATTAGCACAGGCGATATAAAGTCTTTAATAATAATAATGGCACAAACAGCGAGAAAACGTGGCGCACGCGAACAAAAGAAATAGAAATAGCGGCGACCCATTAGAGGGTATAGGAGACGCGACCCTTGCACGCTGCGGAGTGGATGGGGCTCAGGGTCGTTATTCAAGGGGGTCAAGGGGAGCCTCCGTCCCGAGGACACGCTTATTAATATCAACCTCTCTAACTCAAGTTCGAAAATGTCCAATTTTTCCCACGTTTCAATTCTCTCTTTGGAAACTTATCCGTTATCTGCAAAAGAAGCTGAAGCTCGTTGACTGATTCGAAAGATCGAAATGACAGTTCTTATTGCAAGTTAAAAAAGTTAATTTATTTTAGATTTATATCTTGAAATTATGTTAATTATTATATTAATGTGATTTAGAATTATAATATATTATTTTTATTTAATAAACTATTTTATAGTTTTTTAAATTTATGTATATATTTATTTTGTTTTATCGATAAAAATTATGTTTTTATTTTATATATAAAATCAGAAGCAATTTTATTAATTATGTAGATTAATATTTTCGCAAAATTGTAATATATTTATAAGCTTTTTGTCATTTAATTTTTGTATAATTCAATTTTGACCTCTTTTCTTTTTTAATGAGTTTTAATAAATTTTTTCATCGTTTATTGCGCAAGAAACAAGACATTTATCAAGAAACAAAGACACTTCCTGATAAAAAAATAATTATTCATTCTGCTATTATATATTCTTGAATTGTCTCTATTCTTGTAATTATCTTATGTCAGCTTTTTTATCAAGGTTTCCACCTTTGCTTTAGAATCCGGTGAGGGAGAGATAATTGCTGTTTTGGCGAGCTATATTTTTTTTCTCGGATCGGCATAACTCTATCGGTGTGTACACATACCGGATGCTCCTCTGCGGTGCGGTAAACCGTCGAATGCGTTTTGGCCGAAATATATTCCGGTTTCTCTCCCGGTATTATCGTTCTCACAATGTCACGACCGCCGTGCGTGATTCCGGCACGACGTCACGGTCCCATTGACGCCGACCCCTCCGAGAGGAAGGCACCTTAAACGGATTCGTAAAATATTTTCGTGACCCCTTTTTCACGTAATTTCGACGAACAACGGAGGCAGTCGCGCTCTCTCGAATGATTTCCGGTGTCGATGCCGCCGAAAGCTATTCAATGCCTATCATATGTATCGTCGCGTATGTATAATACGCAAGCCAATCCCTTGTATTCTGTTGCGTGTTAGACTGACGGATTGTACATTTAATTTTTATCGTCAAAGTTCTGAAACTGAATTAGAAAATAAAGTTTTTTTCGTATAACGCTCGTAAAGCCCGAAATCCGACCCTTTTGAACGCGAGGAACGCGTGTTTCCATTCGAGGAGGGTTTCCACACGCTAACCGAATAATCGAGAGGGATCCACCCTCTCGGATCCCTTCCTTTTTAGATATGTAGACCCTCGTCTTTCGAGTGAAGGACTCGGTTTATCCTCTTTCCCTTTAATTCTCCACCGGGTGTGCCTTTGTCGAAAGTAACTGCGTAAAGTACGCTCAAGGTCTCATTTGTATTATATGTGTTTACCCACACACAATAACATAATAACATACTGTATACATGATAGAACATGACATATTAATCTTATTGTTAATATACAAAATTGTTGAAAGATAAATTTCTCTTCTTTTTTTTTTTTTTTGATTTTATAATATGCAATAATATCGTAATATTTATCCTAATTTAAAGGAAATTCTTATAGCACATCTATCTTAATCGACGTAAGATTTTAACAAATCAAAAAAGATTTGCTTCTCCTTAATTTTGCTTTGAAAACTAACGAAAGATGATTCGAATTCGTCGATCGCGATTACGAAACAACCTCGAGTGATCGAAATTCAGGAAACGGCGTTTAATAACAATTTCGGAGCACACATGCTCACGGGGAAGAATTTCCTGCAGAGGGAGGAGTAGAAAGGGTCGAGAAGGAAGGGAGAGGGAGCCTTGAGTGAGCGAGATGGACGGAATGAAGGGAGATCGTATCGTCCCGTTCTAGCATGACACGAGGTCGCGGAGCGAGCCGAGCGCGGCCGAACGCGGCCGAGCATGGCCGAGCCTTCGTACTCGGTAGTGGGGATCGGCGGGAGTGGGGATAGTCGGGAGTGGGGATCGTCGGGCGTTCAGTAGCTGCGTTCAGTCGAGTCAGCGCCGTCGCAGTTGGAAGGTCGTAGTCGCGTGCTGTCGCGAGGAGTCACTCGACGCGGCCGAGGAACAAGGGAGGAAGAGAGACAGACAGGCGCTCGACATAATTACGTTATAGGAAATTTATACGCGTACGGTTCAATTCGGCGGTTCGACGAGGCGGAACGACGAATGAAACGAGAGAAAGGAAGAGAGTGGCGGAACGAGGAAGCGTAGTTTGGTGGTTCGATCGAGAGAGAGAGAGAGAGACAGAAAGAGAGGAGAGAGAGAGAAAAAGCTTTGCGCCGCCTCCTCGCTCTTCTCCTCCGAATTGATTCCAAGAACGTCGTCGTTCGCGCATCGCTAACCGCGACGTGATCTCGTCGCCACGATCGCTACGACCGTCGCGCTACTTCACCGGAAAGTCACCTTCGTCGTCGTCGTCGTCATTGTTCTCGACACGGATACACGGTAGTGTGAAAATGCGGTAGTGACAGTGAGACAGAGTGAAAATAGACTTGGAATTTGTCGAAAGAGCAGCCGGAATAATCGTCATTATCGTTGTCGATCGTGTCGCGCGAGTCACGTCAGTCTCAATTCGTGTCCGATTGAATCCGGCGCCGGTTGACCGACGGAGAGATAGAAAAGGTGACAGAGTGGCGGGAAGGGGGAGGGGGGGAGAAAGAGAGGAGATTGCTCTCTTGGCGCGACACAGCCGGAAGAGTTATGACGAGCTCGCGCTCCATTCAAGGACGAAGAATTGTTCGCGCGCATGTGTCCAGTAGTGGGATATAGTGTCAACGACAAGTCGCCGCTCGCAGATCTGGATACCTTGCTGTCGACACCCGCCGGGCCCGGATTGTCTCATGTCAGGATGGCGCTGGCGCGGTACGTACACTCATACAGAGCTCACCGTTGTCGGAGCTAGGGTGGGTCTTCGTCCGTCCGGGACTAACCACCGGAGGGATAGAGGGAAGAGGGAGGGCGGGAAGGAGAGAGAGAGAGAGAGAGAGAGAGAGAGGGGAAACGTTTGTGTCTGTTTGACCGGTACGCGGAGAGTAATCGCATCGATCCGGCGAGCCGGTAGCGGCGAACACGCGACAAAGACGTTCCTTCCCTTCCCTCCCCGAATTTCTCACCCCTCGACAATAATTGCACCGGCTGTTAAAATCTCTGCGATCGTTCGCATCGAGCTTATTCGTCCTTAGAGATTTTTTTTTATTTCGCGTGTTTACAAATATATTTTGGGTGAAAGGGGTTGAATGAAAAACATCTGTACATATAATTGCGAATAAATAAAAATGAGGCGAGGGAGAAAGAGAGATATGGTTTTTAAAAGAATAAAACTTCGAGAATTGCTGCGAAGCTTTCGAGGAATTCGCCTCGACGAAGGCGCGACGGTCAACGACCCGTCGTCCCTTCGTCGAGGATAGCGGCCAAGTATCACGATGGCCATTAGCCGTTCGTTTCGTTCTTTTGTCCCGGTGCTCTTTCTCTCTCTCTCTCTCTCTCTCTCTATCCCTCCGGTCGTCGCGCGATTCGCATTCGCACTGGCTGACTGGAAAGTTCTTGGTCAAGTCGCGCGAGCGAAGGAGCCGCGGAATCAAGGTGAATACACCTTTTTACGTTAGACTCCGACCTTCCTGAGGCTGCCTGATGTGGACTCCGTCACGGCTAGGCGATTCTGCCTGCTTTCGATATAGACACGTTCGACCGTGAATGCCGAGAGCGCGACTCGATGGAATTCGAATGTAGAAAACGGCTTTATATTCGTGTTGTTGTATTTGAAGCGTTTCTTCGTCGAGAGGAACCTCGACGAATTGACAGTCTTGTCGAAAGTGGCGGAATTTGGAGAGACTCATCCAGAGGGAATGAGAGAAACGGTTTCCGAATATTTGTAAATAAATGAATTAATGTTTTTATCGTGCACCGAAAACGCTTTAAAGTATCAGATGTTTTTGTCTGAAAGTTATTCGCAAAACTTTGAATTTTCTATAATTTTAAGCAATTTTAAAATGTTGAAAGACGTATCTTGTCGTTTCACATAAGCATTTACAGAAATATAATGCTTCCAATATGAAGCATTGAAAATAATTGAACAATATGATAAGCCTCGTGTTGTGTGATTAATCGGAATGTCACGGAAAATATTTGGCCCCGGCTCGCTTTTTTTAGCTCGTGACACATTTTTCGGGCCAGCTGCGATTTTTATCATTATTTTATCGCTGTATTCATTAAGCACATTATTAAAAATATTTAATAATTATTAAAAATTATCGAAAAAGAGATGACAGTTACTTTTGACGTTCGCTCTGCGATTTTGTACGTTCTCCTGTGTATTTAACGAAAGGAGAGAAGCTTCACAAAATTACCATTACATTTTTATTATCTACCTTTATCGAGCTATTGATGCCGATTACATCGACACAAGCGTCACGAAGCTTCAAGTAAGGTCTGTTTATTATTTCAAGTATTTATTTATATTTTACATATTGCCGCATTCGTGTGTATATATTCGACATAAACACGCGATCCTTTCGCCCGCGAATTCTAACGTGTGTTCACAAATTACATCGTTATCGTGTGCATCGAAAATCGGCTCGATCGTAATCAACACAAAAATATTTCTGGTTTCTCGTCAATGAGGAACGATCTTTATACCGTTAGTCATTACTTCCTGCTTGTGCACATACACGCCTCTCCATCGATACGACTCGAAAGCGGTGAATCACGAGACTATAAACGGATTCTCTCCCTCGGAGACCCATCCCTCCACGATTATGTATGATTTAACGGCCGCGATATATGTCAGCGCGTTATTTTTAGATTTGTACCTGCGCCGAGTGTGTCCTTGACATTGCTGCGCCCTTCCCGCGAATGCAGAAATTGCGGAGAATTATCTCGACTCGTTTACGAGGCGAATTAATCTCGACAGCAAATAGCTCTATAAAGTTTGTGCGCGCATTTTTTTTTAAATCCGCAACAAACGGACGATGTTTTGTTGGTCGACCAACTCGGATCTGGAAATTATTCCGTTAAAGTTTAACGCAAATGCTGCTCTCTCGGATTAATTATAAAATTTTTAACTCGCGCAAATACAATTTCGCGCCTGTCGACGATTCTACTCCGATTTTCGAAAATTACGTCGAGTATTTTCACCTTTTTATTGCCCGATAAGAGCACACAGTGTGATACAATATCGTATCGATAAATTTCGTTTTAATTGCGGTCACTCGTGCAACGTGTTAGAATTTCCGATCACTAATTGCTCCATTCGTTGTTATTAGTGTTAATCGCGGGATGACGATAAATATCGCGTTTAGTATCACGCGGCTTATAACCGTGACCGGTTCTACAAACTCTTCTGCATCTTTGCTTCGTGGAATTCGTAACCTTCAGGTATCACATCGAAGATTTATAGTTAGACACTGTCAAAGTGCCTGCAAGTATCTTTTAGTCTGTCTACGCGTTTCCTGTGGCATTTTCACACATCATAATCCCTGAGCGATCTTTTAATGTCTTTTAACTGCCGCGTCAGACGAATGACGTCTATATTTCCTTGACAGTATTACGGCGCTTGTATATATAAATGTCATTTTTTTTTAGCTTTAAAGCAACCGTATTTTATGCATGATTTATACAGAGTAAGTGCTCAAAACCAGACTTTGATATTTTATAAGGAATTTAATTCTGAACAAAAAGCTTCCTTAAAAAGTTAATGCCCAAAATTCTCTAAAATCACAATTATTTCATACATTTTTAAAAATATCAAGGAAAGTATAGGTTTTAGAATAAAAAGTACCGAACCAAAAGTTGTAGAGAATTAAATTATCTTTCTTCAAATGAGATCAAAACGATTGTAATACATTTCATAAATTTAGAGATAACCAATTTGAAGGAAGAATTTTTTAACTCACGTTTAGAAAACGTTTTGTTTGGAATTAAATTTCCTAAATAAAATCTCAAAATCTTAACCGAAACGTTTGGGCCCACTCTATATACACGGATAATGTGACAAATACGAATCTAGCAAATAATAAAGACTCTTATCGTATACGAATGCTTTCAAGGAAATTTAAATGTGATTTGCGTGGGTCGTTATTCGCTCTACGCGCTGTATATTTTTTATTGCTGACGGTCGAAGTGTTGAGTCTCGTCAAAGAGAGAACGCGATGCGCCTTATGTCACGAAAGGAAAATCATTCAACAGGCGAAACAGGTTGTGGCAAGGCTACATTACGTGTAATTCACGCGGACAACTACAGCGATACATCCATCAATCATTTCGCAGCTGTCGCGCTTATCTCAAATTCCTTGTTATTGCTCGCTAGTGGCCGATGACGATTGATCCGGGGAATTATCTCTGGCAATTAGGTAAAATTTCGTGCGTTAATTTATTTACAAAAAAAATATATACGATTGAATCAGAGTCGAATGCGGGAAACATTGAGGCTTCAAAAGTGCTCGTGTAACAAACTGTATTGAGTGCAATTAACGCGGGTCACTTGCCTCCCACGCGTTCAATCAAAGGTTAATCGTCCTTGTTTAAACTCGACGTCGACTCGATAAAAGTTTATCTTCTATTCACTCTAATATTCAAGGCTTCATTAATTCCACAACTTTAATTTTAGAAACACAAATATCTCTCCGTATATCTATTCCATTAACATAAATTTGTATCAACTTTAAAACTTTTATTGATTTTATCACATTTAAGTTATACTAGATTTATTAATTTATATGTTTTTTTGTAATTCATAATTTTATATACTTGTATTTCCCTTTAAAAAAGTGCTTTAAAAAAGATTCGAGTTATATTATTTTTCTTATATTTAACATAATCTTTAAATGAATAATTTATAATAATTAATTCCCACACTGTCGTTTTTTTTATATTTGCATGAAAATGCTTGGCGGAGAAAAAATTTTAAACTTTCGCTTTCACTACACGCGAAAACGCGTTGATGCAGTAAAGAAATATTTAATTAATTTTCAACCCGTTTGTAAAAAACGATGAGCCAGAAAAACAATCCAGAGACACGCGCTCAGCTCGCGTCGCGTTGAACGACGACGACGAATCGGAAAAGCCGCGGCCTTGCCTCGCTGTAATGTTATCGTTTGCGTCACAATATTTTCTCGTCAGCAGCGCGAGCGCAAAAGCGGGAATGGCTTTGAATGTCCTTTGTGCCCGTCGAACAGCTGTTGTCGCGCGCGCGACCGTCGATATGTGTGCGTATTCGTGTATAAGTGCCCGTCTGCTACAACAACAACTACTACTACTATTACCGCGACACTGTACTCGTGTCGCACAATGTCGTCGTAAATTAAAACGCCTGCCTATATTCCGAATAACATCGATTACCGGCTCTACTCTGATCGCGCGTCACCTCGATTAACACGTAACGACGTTCCACTTATAATCGGGTACGTATTAAATTTAGTCGAAGGCTTTATTGGCAAACCGTTTAGCAATGCAGATACCGGCAGTTTCGGTAAATCGTGTCGCCAGGATGTAACTCGAGTGCCGCGATTATTATTGCTACACGATTCTGTTTCAACAATTTCGACGAAGATAGGAAACTTTTTTTTTATCGCTTTTATTGTCCCACTAGCTTGAAGGACTCTGATAAAAATCTGGAACGTGAATAACGAGATTATTATCGAGGATATCACTTTGGCGTATCGATATAAATCTTTCGGATCGATTTTTTCTTTTTTTCATCGGGTCGAGATTACGGCGTCGACGATATCTCTCGTCGCTATTAGTTTTCGTTCGTGATTTGTGTTTTGCGGAGGAATTACATCTGAATATTATTACAGTCGTAGCACGGGAGTCGAGGCCAATCGATGTGTCCGGGGCTCGATGAAATAAAGCCGAGTACAAAGAAGCAAGAGGATACGATGGTGTGGTGGTGGTGGTGGTGGTAGAGAAGCGCGGCGGAGGGAAGGAAGGAAAGTTGTCCCTCGCGCTCGGTGGCAACCTTCGTCTTCAAGGGTACAGGGCCGTACGTCCCTCTTGAGGGTTCGCTTTCCCTCTTCCGTGAACGATGTGTGACGAATACCTCGGAATTCAAAACCGAGTTCCATTATAAAGAAACTAGATGAAAAAGATTCTCTGGGAAACCATCTTGTACTTTATCTCCGCTTTTTCAGCTTGTGGGTAAAAAAAATTTTTTTTTCTCAAGAATTGTAAAATTTATGTGGTTCGTAAAAGGCTAGTTTTCTAAATAGAAGCGCTTTCGGAGATTTTTTGGGGGGAAATCATGTGTCATTTTTATAATTTTATTAATTTGTTTTTATAAATGTATGATATCGTAATCGGAGGCGAGTATTATATTTTTGCGTTTGAACAATACAATTTACCTCAATTATTTTATTGCTTGGGATTTAACTAATGTTATTCAAATGTGTCAACGTGAAAAGGTACGCGATTTATCTTCTCAACCAAATATATTAGCTACAAATAAACGTTGAAAAGAATTTATCATGAAAGGGTTAAATTGGTCGGAGCAGGAAAAGTATCAACGACGCAGAAAGGCTACGTAAGCAGTTACGTAGTATGCGAAAGCTTATCGAAGTTATCGTCGAGCAACCAAATGACAAGCAAAGAGCCGCGATACACATGATCGGAGGCCAAATTAGCTGTAAAGTTTGCCGTTTAAAGACTGAAATTGTCTCAAAGCAAACGACGAAACCTGTACAAACTCCTGTATTAATGGTATAAATGTATTAGTGCGCTTGCGTTCAATAACTAAAATATTTCATAATAATTAAACAACATATTTGCTCGTTTATTTAATTCATTTTAATGCTTGCAAAAAAAAGAAAAAAAGTGTGTATTCTCGTGAAAGACGCACATCATCAATGCACTTGATTGTACGCCTCGCCTATTCCATGAATTCCATAAAATCTTCGAAAAAAGAGGAAAAAAATTCAAACAATGAGATCTGAGATCTGATCGGAATGATAAGAGTTTTGCGACGTCACTAGAGATACATCTCAAAATAAATATCATTAACTATCGTTAAATATCATAAAACAGGGCAACATTGTAGAGGAATACTATTAATAACAGGTGTTATAATTTAGAGAGACTAAAGAGAGATGGCGAATCGATATAGTTAGATTGAATTGTTAGTTAAATTTAAATATCCATGAAAACAATTAATAAATATTAATCAGATCCTTTATTTAAGAATCTTTATTTAGCACGTGACGATTGCTTTCTCAATATCGAAGGGACACAATTCAAGGGCATCCTTTGTAGCTTAGGTATCTTTTGTGGTTAATAAGACGATCGTAAGGGCGCATTTGCAAGGAATGGACCTCGCAAATTGGCCGTGAGGCCCAAGGTCGTCCAGTATATCCCACGTACCGGGGCACTGGCCCCTGTTAGAAACGAGTCCGGGTCTCGGGGAGCTTCCCTTCCCTTGCGGGATCCTAAAGAAAAGCAATCCTTCGGCCCTAGAAGGACGAGTCAGAAGGAGATCCATGACGTCGCTCGCGTGAAAACGCTTTTCATTTCACTCCGGCAAACATCATTGAAAAGAGCAGATGGGCGCTAAAAGGGATTAAACAGAGAAGTTAAAAAATTATTAATGATATCAATAAATGAATTTTACAAATTAACTGCAGAATTTTAAAGGTAAAAGACATTTGCAAGTTACGCGAACCATTTGTTTTGAAAGTGCTATAAGTCCACGGGTGATAGTGTATGTGTGAGTGTGTGTGTGTGTGTGTGTTGTTTGGAATCAAAACGAATCTTGATAATATTTTCAAATAATATTATCAAGGATTTAAGTACTTTTTAATACATGTTTAATAATTTACATAGTATTTACAACAGCTGTGTTAAAAAAAAAATGATTTGTGAAAGGATTTATCACTTTCAGAAAAATCACATGTTATTCTATATCTTTAATTAATTAATAGCATTATATTATTATTTGGAATTTCATGAAAAAGATTTCATTCAAAAGATCTCATATAAATGTATATATCGCGAGCGCGAAGAAAGTAAAATGCTACTTTATTCAATGATTTATGCATATTATTTAATCGCGTCACCGTTTGCTCGATATTTTTTGGTATTTTTGGTAACATGAGCACCCCTTAAATTCCATCCCAGAATTGATTTGTACAATTTGGATCGTGAATTATCGCGCGAATGCTTGTTGAAACGTCATTAATAAACTATAAAGAGAGAACATTCGTTTATCACTTTCGAGACTACGTAATTTTATATTTCAGAACCTGTCATTTTGTAATCAACTCACTTCGCCATTAATTTCCTCGTTTAATACGTCAGGACAATAAAATCGTTTATTATATAATTAATATTAATTTTATAATTCTCGTATAATGTCTCGTATATATTCGCGGTCGAGAATCATGTGATTATCGCACTTTACTTTGTCCGAACGAAGCATTCGCTCGTCGTGTACTGTTTGTGTGAAAAGATGTTCGCTTCTTATCGTAACCGTGAACCTTGAATCACGCTGTGAGCTGACGAATTGTGATGAATGCAACACTAGAATGGTATATAAACTACGAGTGAACTTGGGAGAGAAAAAATTAAATTGAAGAAAATCAAGTAAGACGAATACAAGTAGCTCTAACTTTATTAATTTTATTAATATATTATTAATAATATTCTTTTAATGACATATTAAAAGAGAGGGACTTTTTCTTTTTTTCTATCTATATATTTTGTCTTCTTTTTCATTTATTTTTATGATTTCTTTGATTTTCTCATCTTTTTGACGGTCTTATTTTATTTTTGTAACTTTTTAAATCTCGATGAATTTAATTCAGAGCAAGATAAATTTATTTATTTACTTCTCTCTCTCTTTCTTTCTCTCTTCTAAGTTTCTCATAACAAAATTCAATGTCATTCGCTGCGCATCATGCAAGAATGCATGAACGAAGAAAGGAAATTTATCACAGCGGACAGATAATCGTGCGCTCTCGTCACTTTCTTAGTAATTCTTCCTCGAATAACTTGATTTACGGTGCACCAAGCACGACAATTTTATACTGTTCAGATGTAATTATTTGTTCATCTACATCTTAATCTTCGTTCTTCGCATACTCGTGTGTTACCTCTTTAAAATAATTATTCGCCATTATTCAAAGTAAAAAGACAAAGACTTTACATGTAAATAGAAAGAACGAAATTAATATTATATGTACATTTTATTTTAATTTCTCTTATATACATCTCTCTCTTCAACTTTATTCAAGTATTAGTATTTTATTTTTATTTATTTCTTAATCCATGCCTTGCGACTTTGGATGACTTCCAATTTTATAGCTTTACGTTTGTTATTTTGTCTTTGTGTTTTTATTTTGTGTTTTCATAATAATCTAATAATATAATAATATACTAACATCTGGTTATATAATGATATTTTCGTATCTAAAAATAACGAGCAATTAATTAATATCATAATTATAATAATAATTTTAATTAAAAGTCAAAAACTTTTTACTTTAATATCTTCTAAACTAGTTAACTCATATAGCTCATAATATAATTCATGTCACTCATAAAACTCTGTTAAACATATTTCCCTATTAAAACTAACTCAACTAAACTACAATGCTAAAATTTAAAATGAAATTAAAATCATAATGGTGTGCAAATAAACTAGAAATTAGAACCTATTAGGTACTATATACAAATAACTGCAACTAAAATCTGACAGATTAAAAAAAAAAAAAAAAAACTAAAAACTAAAAATAAAAAACTAAACTAATCCTATTCAAGCCCTTAGTATTTAACTACGGAGAATAATTTTCGAATATTCATGTTTTCGCAGTGCCGACTTATCAATTCGTGATACAAAACACGTCACGCATACATGGATCCCTTATCAATTTCGCGTTTTCTTCGAGATCGCGTTTTCGCCGCGATCGAGCGTGCAGTCAAACTGCAACCGCTCTCCGCGTCATAGCCTCCGTGATTCTCTCACGGGCTATTTATCGCTCGTTTAGTCCGAGGCTCAGTTGGACTGGTTCCCGAGAAGCTGAACCAACCGGCGCGCATCATCCTCGCGAGGGAACGCTTGTCCTCGCCGGAGCGACAAGTTGCGGCGCGTGCAAGACGCGAAGGCGAGTCGCGCGCGCGTGCGTTTGCTTGTGACGCCCTTGAAGAGAGTCAGCCTTTGTCTTATCACACACTCTGGCTTACGCCAAGCAAAGCGTCAGCCTTGACTTCGCCCCTCTTCCCCGTCGCGTCTCGTGTCGTCTACTGACTTTCCTACGAAAATCGACCGACCGACGACGGTCGGCTTATTCGATTCCCCCGCCTCGTCTCGCCGAATGTGTCCTTTAGGTTTAGGACGATCGAGGGTTTTATTTTGAATGGATTAGCGCAACGGAAAAATAGGGTTTTTTTTTATAGATTTTTAAAGAGACGACAAAGTTAAAATATATTCTCTCATGTTTATACTTTATATTTTAGTTTTAGAAGTTTTCCTATATTTAATTCTGACAATTTATAAAATCGTGATTATTCTAATAATTATTATTCTATCAGTCGCGTTGATAATTAATTGATAAAATATATACACCGCTCGTCTTTGGAGTCAATATGTTAAAATATTTTTGTGTAACATGCATGGCATAGAATATGTAATGAATGAGATGTCAGAAAGACAAGTTATAAAGACTGAAATAACACACGATATGTATAGAATTGGAGGAAAAGTAATGCGGCACGTAATGGCAGGGAATGTCAAATAAGTTGTGTAACAGCGTCAAGGCTGCATATTATCGTTGTCAATACATCAAGGTCCTAGTGTGCATATATAGAGCCACGTGTCTGCAGAAGAAGCATCGTTCTCAGAATACCGAAATAAAATTTTCTCCTTAATAACGTGCCGTTTTTTTTTTCAATATCGAAATGTCAACCTATTCATATCAATTTGTTAATAATTTCTATCGATAAATTATCTCGTATCTTTCCTCTAAAATCGAGATATCACGATGTCGAGCGAAATAATCAATCTATTTATGACGGAATTGTTGTTCTTTGAACTTTTTTTGGTTCTTGGTCACAATAATGAAGCGCTGAGACAATGTTGTTTTTTTTTTTTTTTCGCCCGTCCATCTGTCATGTATTGTTATCGCGATTGTGCCCGATGCACGGACGACGACGCCGTAATCGTGATAATCGTAAAAGCGAAGGGTATATTTTTAGCCTCGTGCAACTCGGCGTTGCACTCGGTCGCCTCCGCGACTTTCCGATCTTGACACTGAGACTTCCTTTTTCTATCGCTTTTTCCGCATAAGTCGTGGCCGCGCGTGTCGCGCATTAGCGTTAACGAATGTTAATTGTTATCGGTCTTACGAAACGGTCGGATGAGAATCGCATATGGTAATAAATGCGTCTAATTATGTGCGGGATTTAAATTCGATCGTGACGAGCTAGAAACTAGATGGGGGGAATTGCGAGTGAAACATCACGTTGCGTTACACGTTTGCGAGAAAAAAAAAACTTGTATCCTCGTCGGGTACGCAATCTCATCAATTGCTGTATCACGCTGTAACCTTCGTGTCGTCCTTATCGACAATTACATAGCAATTCTCGATTCTTGATTACACATCATCGAAGAAGCGTGAAATTCGAAGGCGGCTGAAAAACACCGTTGTCACGTGGAATATTTTTTTTTTGCGAAATCTTGGACGGACGAAGATAATTGTTTTGATCGGGGAAGTGAAAATATAAACGAGATAATTTGACGGACGGTTGACAAATTACGTGGGATTAAATTGATAGCATTGTTGCGGCGAAGGTGAAAATAACTTTCGGACGCGGTTTCGCGAAAGAGCTCTCCGGAGAGATAAAAGGTGGCATTTTTTTTTTTTTTATAAACAGTTACAGGATAGAAATCTCTATCCGAGATACGAGAGTCGCAAGGTGATTTGGCAAGAGGCTACCCGCGGTGTCGGACTCTTAGGCACTATAATTACGTGATTTCGACGTACTGTAGACGACGGTTTTCACCCAACTTCCTCGTTTTCACCGGTGAGCTTGTGTCGGGGCTCCGTTCTACTTTCCCCTGAACTCTCGAGGCCACACCTACATAAGTCGGAGCGAATATCTCGATCGCTCCACAAAGAAATAACGACCTAGGGTCCATTCGTGTCCTTTCAGATTTGATCCTCGTCGTTTCTAAAATCAGGCAGATCATAAAGAGAAGACATCTTCGTATAAATCTCTTGTGGGAATTTCACTCTTTCAATCTTTTACATTTTTCGTCAAAGTAATATACTAAAAAGATACTGTCTTTCCTCTCTTAATTATAATATTTATTTATATATAGTGTAATTATATTGCTTTATATTTAATTTTTTTTTAATTTAAAATATTTATATATTTATCACGATATTTATATCTCTAATTTTTTCTTCCGATACAGGATTTCCTCATTTTCCTGTTTCTAATCTTTCTTCCTCGCAAAATAAAAATTATTAAAATAGACAATTCCTCTCCCTTCTCTGCTCTCTGTGTGATTTATATACTATAATACTTAGGTCTCTGAGAGAGACGTTGTCCTTTCACGTCGACGGAAACGTCTCCTCGTTCCGCTTATACTTTCTAGCGCGATCGCTTTCTCACAAAACAGAGCGATGGCGTTTACGATAAATCGTTTGTGTCCCTCTCCTTTTTTACCTGCCGTTTTCTTTGCCCCGAATAAACCATTCTCTCCCCCTCCCCCTCCTTCCCCTCCTCGATCTGGCATTATCTAGCGCAAAAGTGACGTGGGAGTTATATAGCGTTGGAAGTATGGAAGTGAAAGTTACGGGTATCGAACGTACAAACGACCAAACAAGAGCCGCTCAAAAGTCGAGGCGATGCAATTCTTCTCTTTCTCTCTCTCTCTCTCTCTCTTTCTCGCGTGAAACTGGAGAAATTTGCTTCACGAGAGCAAAAAAAGGGGGAAGGAAAAAAAGCGTTATAAACGATATAATAATATGGTAAAGCGCCCACCGGATACCCGCATTTTCGAATTTTCAGTTTAGAAACAGGAAACAGCTGCTCACACGGTAGTTCCAGCGTTGTACTATTTCCGGAATGCGAATTCTTTCGATTATCATTGGCAAAACAATGTCAAAATTATTTATAATTTTCTGTTTCCCAATTAAGGAAATATTGACGCGCTTTCAAGATGGTCTCTCGAAGCCATCCATTAAATCTCGTCATCCATTATTTCTCAGCGATAATATAATATAAATAATATTATAATATATGATTTTTATGGCTTTACTTTTTCCTTTTGACATAAATTATACAAGTAATTATATAATTATATAATATAAATTATTTTTTATTTATTATGTATAAAAATAGAAATAAAAAAAATAAAAAAAAAATAAAAATAAAATATAAAAATTATGCACGCACATACATACATACATACGTATACAATTTATACATGTACATAATTTGACAAAAATAATTCTACTGCATTCTCTCTGATAATTATGCTAAATCTATTGGAGATTTATTTCCATTACTGTTCTCCTCGCTACTACTTCATTGCTCGCTATTTTCGCCGTGAGTCCATTTCGTTAAAAAGATACTTTCGGCGCGAGACAAGCAATCCACTGTTCGCGTTCACGGGGGCGAGACGGACACACGATGAGAGTTTGCTCGATTTAGTTTCTGTTTCCTGGTTGGTCGGAGTCGCCGCCGGCGTCCGATGAACCTGCGGGGCTAACGTACTTGACTCGCCTTCTTGAAGCGATTCCGTACTTGGCACCGCACGTGAGCACCATCGCGTGTCCTGCATACCCTTCTTCCTTTTCCATCCTTGCGCTTCCTTCGCTCTCCTCTCCCCCGTTGTCCCTCCTCCTCCTCCTCCTCCTTCTCCCCTACCCCTCCCATATGGGATTCGCGCGATCGATCGGTCGTCGATGACCTCACTTCACCTGCAAAGAATAGAGATCCGTGGTTGAATTAATAGCAGATCGTCGAGAATCGCGCTTAATCGAAAGATATTTATAGTGAGATGATGTATTGTCAGAGCAAGTGAAACAACATAAGAAAAGAGAACAGCTGACGAATATAAAAATATAAACATTGCAATTTCTATATGTATTTGTTTAAAAAAAAATGTTGCTGAGAATAAACGCTTGATAATATTTACATTTCGAGAGTTAAATTTGAATTTACGAGATTTATTTGGAGAATAAAGAGTCGTACATTACGCTCCGCAATAAACTCCTCGTTCCGTTTCATCGTTTAGAAATATAGAGAGAGATCGACGACCTCTCTCTCTCTCTCTCTCTCTCTCTCTCTCTCTCTCTGTGGTGATGTAACGCGGGCACAATTAACGACTTTCCGAGCGAATGAATGTACAACACGGCGTGATGATGACTCAAAACTCGCCGACTCCCCCGTTCAACCCGAATTAACCGGACGTTTTTCTTTCCTGTCTTGTTGCAGACTTGCGGTGAGCGACTGTGCGCCTCAGACGTCGCGGGTCAGCTCGAACTTGCACAGCAGCAGTAATATGGCGGTGAGCCGCGTCCCGAGCCCGCCACCGCCGGAAGTGAACACCCCCGTAGCTGAGAACTGGTGTTACACGCAGGTACGTTTCGCTGGTTGGTGGCTCATCGTCCACCCCTCCTCCCCCCCTCCCCTCCTTCCCCCTCCCTCCTTCCCCCTCCCCCTCCCCCTCCTCCTCCGCCGCCGATCCGTTCCAAGCGATCGATTCACCGACGCCGAATTTCACTTAGGCGGAAATGAGACGAGATTTAAGAGCGGTTTGTTATACGAACGCGAGCGGAAGATGGATGATTTTATTTCAAACGAAATAAAGAGGATTAATTTTGTAAAGGGTATATTTTAAGATCGTTTAATGTTTAAGAGAGAAGTCCCCATTAGATCTTTTCTTAATTGTCCGCGAGATTATTGTCGCATATTCCTAGAGATAGTGATTCTAGATCGAATTCTTAGATACCACGTGATTCTAAAATTAAATTAATTTTCTAATTTAATTAATTTACTCCGGAGCGCAAGCTTGAAAAATTGACATGCCCCAAACTTATCTAAATAACTTTAAATTTATACTTCTTTAATTTATACATCAAAAAAATGTGTGAAAAAATGTGAAGAACTTGTGGAAAGTTTTTATAGCACAAACGTCATTCTTCTCGCAGACGTTGGATTTAAGACTGTTTGAAGCTGAGAGTTCTGCGATTAATATCAAACCATCCGAGTTTAATAAAGACCGCCGGGCGGGTTTCGATCGTCTAATATACTCAGTACGGATTAAGGGAGGGACGAGGAGGAAGATTCGCGTTGGAGGATCATCGCGTAACGTCGTCGTCGTCGTCGTCGTCGTCGTCGAGAACGTGCGCGTGAGAGAACGCGCTCCTGGCGCTCTCATTCTATTTTTACTGCACGCGCTCGTCCCCCTCGCGCGATGTGAACGACCTGCAACTAGATATCTCCCGTCGCGCTGACTCTCCGCGTCGGCCTCCTCCCCCTCGCGGCCGACGCGGTCGCGGAAACCGATTTCGCGATTTTCGCTTGGAAATTTCGCTCGGCCCGCCGTCCCTTTTCCTCTCCATTTCCACCTCGTCCCGAATACGAACGACCGTAACGAAGTTACGATTACGCGCCTACGCCGACGCCCTGAACGCTGGATAAATAGCTGGATTCATTATCGGTCTCGGCGAGATCCGCAACAATGGTCAATTGTCCATTGACAGTGGTAGATAAAGTTTGGAAAATGAAATAACAAAGTTGAATGTAATAATAGTACAGCGTGCAGATAGTAATGACAAATATAATAATGAGGAAGATATATATTCAATATTATTATAGACTTGATAAAGGCCCCACGTGTTCTCTTCTTCGCATTTTTACGATAATAAGAGAAATAATTTTCTCCTTCTCGGTTTTCATCAATACACAATACAACATACGATACTCGAGGGGGAGATTTAACCGATAAAGAGAAATACTCGAAAATAAAAAAAAAAATATTTATTCACAGGCCGTAAGTAAAATCTCTGACGGTTTTCCTCGGTGCGTATATTTAACTTCAACCGTTCTAATTTCGACAGCACGCGCGATAGAATGCGAATGTTATTATGTTCTCTCTCTCTCTCTCTCTCTCTCTCTCTTGCGCAAGAAGCGGGCGCGCGACGGCTACTGTTAAATTTTACGATTTTATCGTCCGGCGCGGCATCGGCACTCGCCCATAAATCGAAAGTCAATTCATGCTCCAGTTAACTTTCGCAATTCGCGACACCGATTTCTCGCCGCGTCAGCGGCTCCGCAGTTTGGCCGCGGATCGTGTCATCATTACCTGCCTGGGCGATCCGCGCTATCGACCGCCGCGATTTATCGGTCACAGCGCGTTGATAAAGCGCGCGAGGACAAGAGCGTGAACGCGTTGCCACGATCGTCCTCGGGAGTATCGCGAAAAATTTGCGACATCGCGCGCCTCGTTTTCTCTTGCGTATCGCATAGATTTTTTAAAATATTTAAATCTAAAATTTCTTTAAGATTAATTGTTGCCAAACGATTGTATCGTTTTTTCAAATCCTCGGTATGTAACACGTGATGTATTCTTCGTAAATTTTGGGATTTTATTCGCACGTGCGAATTTAATTTCTCCCTGTTGTTCAATGTCATTGCGGAATGAATTGAGAATTGAATGCAAGGATATATATATAATTGAAATTATGTAGATTTTTTATCTTTAATTTAGGAAATAAAATTCCCAGATTTGAAATACTTTCGAAGCGAATGAAAATTTATTATTTGACACTTTAAATGATTTTAAATTATAGGGAGTCCAAATTTCTCGCTTTTAAATTGCGACTTTTGTGACAATATTGGAGCTGATTCTATAAAAATAAAATTGAATTCCGATCGAAATTTAACACGAAGAATGTAATTTGAACAGATTCTTTATTCGAAAATGACATTAGTAGGATATTAAAAATATTCGTACGATAAAATCCAAAAAAAAAAAAAAAATCAAATCAAATCAAATAGAATTCGACGAACTGTTGCATAATGATACGCGAGTAACATGCGGCCTTTAGAAATTATTTTCGTAAAGACGCTCCTCTCGCGGTCATTCATCTCCATCGCGGCTCGCGATGATCCGCGCGCTCGAGGAGCAGAGTGGTGGGCAGCGATCGTTTACCTCGGCGCGCGGCGATCGTGCACCGTGTCCAGGAGGAGTGCTCCTCCACCGGAAGTTCGCGAGCTTGGTGTTGGTCCGCTCGGTTCTTCGAAGCCCGCGTGCGTTGTATACGAGCGCTCCCGTAAACGGGCACGGAGATGATTCAAGGCCGATCGCCGACAACCGCCGCGAGCGGGTTGAACGACTCCTAGGGGCGTCGACCGGGTCGCCTCCTCCGCCGTCGCCGTCTCCTCCTCGCCGCTCCACCTGGTGGCGGCGATCCGCGCCGACTCGCTACGCGGAACACCCGGGAGAGACGATGAACCCTTCCTCTGACCTCTCTTCTCGAAGCTTTTACACGTCGCTTCCGCTCGCGAGGCTCGAGCGGAGAGCTTCGCGA
Source organism: Cataglyphis hispanica (assembly GCF_021464435.1). Lineage (NCBI taxonomy): Eukaryota > Metazoa > Arthropoda > Insecta > Hymenoptera > Formicidae > Cataglyphis > Cataglyphis hispanica. Next base: position 4,122,778 of record NC_065974.1, read on the forward strand.
GACGTTCCGCTTGCTCGTCAAACAGAATTACAAACACTCCGTGAAAATTTGATTCCGCGATTTATTAACTCGAAATCACTTGGAATCTTCGTTAACTTGTCGGGTAGTCTAGAATTTTCCTAAGAACCTTGTGGAAAATTTGATAATTTCCAAACTTCCCCAGTAGAGGAGATGCGATGGATTTAGACGAGGCAATTTGGAGATTAAAGATTTAATTTAGATAGATAAATTATTTATAAGTATTTTTTGTATTTATTTTAATATACAGGGAATGTCCTTTTAACTGGTCAGAGAATTCACTCTTAAAGGGAGATTTGAGGATTTTGGGGTACCTTATATATAAAAATATATTTAGAAAGGAGATAAAAACAACCCTTTTTTTTCAAGAAATTTTAGTTGCCTTTCATCAAAATTAATTTAATTAAATACTTGTAAAAAGATAATTGGTTGTCATCATATTAAATGTAGCTCTATGTTTAAAGAGCTTATGGTACTTCTTCGTGATGTTATGATTTTTATATCGTATATTGTATCGATTTATACTTTGACGCAAGAAATAACAGTAGATTCCTTTTCCTTTATATTGTCGCAGCAATTATTTCCTATATGAATCACGGTTGCATTATTGGTTTTGTCGTCACGGTACATCTGTTAGCTGTAGAAAAAGGACAACGCGCGAACGTCCACGTCGAGCGGGAGTTATTCGTACTCGATGAACGAAGAAGTCTAACTCTTGGCACGTTACCAACGCGTAGGATTACGTCGTAGGAAACGAAATTAACCCAAGAAAATAGTACTCCTTCAACGGTTCAAAATTTCCGCTTTGCGAGTATAACGCAACTAATTTGCCCGCAGAAAACGCAATAAAGATTGATCGCAGTAATAACATTTTTTTAAATTAAGTGTCTATGTCTATCTCCCTGGAAAAATATGGAAAACCTGGAATTTTCAGAGATTTTCTTTTTTTTTGCACCTGAACAAATCAGATAATTCTCATGGAATTTTATTGGAATTCAGAGAATTAGAAAAATATTCTCTTTTTGATAATTTTGCTGTGTTCAAAATATATTATAAATAATATATCTATCTCTGTTTATATATTGCATGCCCTAACAAAATATTGAATAAGCAGTTCATATTTTTTATTTTTATTTTTTTAGGATAAAAAATGAAAATGTTATGCAAGTTAAGAATTTTTATATTAACGAAACTATCAAGTTTTTTTTTTAGTATATTTATAAATCTAGCATTTGAAACTTTAATAGCTTCGTGTTTTCTTTTTGTATGAATAAAAAGTATTAGAAAACGCGTTTAATAAAAAAATTTATTTTAGGAAATTTTATCAAGAAGATTTTTAAAAATATTCCCTTTAAGTATTCTCTGAAATTTTGAACAAAAATACCTGGAAGATCAGGGAATTTTTAGGAAATTTTTTTTAAAAATTTGAGTAGATACCCTGTAAATGCATTGCAAATCATGCGAATTAAAGATTCTATATCATGGATTTAATTTGTATCTTGAAATTCCGTGTATACGTGCAAATAATAATTAATGTTAAAATGATTATTAAGAATTTTATTGAGAAGAAAATTCTTCGAATTATTTTTCTCTTCAACTCAATTACTTTCCCTCAAAATCAATGCATCGATGAAAAAGCAATGTTTTATACATACTAAATAAAATTGTATGATAAGTGATATAGAATGAAAATTTGATATGCAAAAATAGATATTGCTAGATGCTAAAAAATATTCTTTTCCATTGCAATCTGAAAATTTTTTCAAAAATGGAGTGCAAACCTACCTCGGGCATAATTGATTTATTTAAAAGCCTGATTCATCTGTGATTCTCGTCCAGTCCTCGTCACAGCGAGGCGTCACACGATTCTTCTGTCTGCCTTTTTGCTTCCTGCCGGGCAAACGAATCATCGTAAGAAGTAACCGGCCACGAAGGAGATTACAGTACGAGCGTGCATTGAACTCTTGCGGGAGAGATAGTCACCTCCTTCCTGCTTCTCGACGACGCGAATGTCGACCTTAAGCTTCCGATGTGCGAAGGTCAACGACGAGGTGAAGATCGTCGAACTCGCCCGTCCGCCGATCGTGAATAAATACGTGATATGCTCGCGATCAAAGAGAAGAAGATCGGAGGATAGAGGTTCTTGACGCGCGGATGCCTCTCAATCCGAGAATGCCGATTAAGTATCCTTCTGATAGAGTAAAATATTCCTCTCTCTCTCTCTCTCTCTGTCTTATCTTTTCTTAAACGAAACTTGAAGAATAAGAATTCTTCGCGTTTTACAATAATTGGAAGTAATAAACACGTTTTTTAAATATTTTAATTTTACTTTTTATTACGTCACGTGCGTTTTTAAATTTTAATTAATCATTTTCTTAAACAGAGAAGCTATATCGGAGTTTATATTATGAATGATTATATCAATTCGCGGAAGGATTAGACAAAACTTCGAATAACGTACCTTGCTTATGATTGTAAAGCGACTATTGAAAAGAGAAAAGAACTTTCACTTAGACTGTCGGGAACGGAGGTATAGTTTATCTCGCGGATATTTCTCACGCTTTCCTTTGTCCCTTTCCTACGGATAATAAGAGACAAGCAGAGAGACTCTTGTGCGACTCGTGTTTGTCATTCGTGTCATTCATCGTGGCTCATCGTGAACTCAGGACCTGTGCATTTGTCGAAAATATAAATTTTTAAAGCATTTTGCCGTAACAATCTAAACCCAACATGGCCTTATATCGTACTTTATTTCACGAGAAAAGTTTTGCCGATAAAACTTATGAGATTCCATTTAGAACCAACTTTGTAATCGCTATAATCGTTATAATTGAATTCCAATATGTAAATCTTGGTCGTCTTTTGAATTTAAGGTATATAAATGTTATTTTAATATACAAAAAAAATTTAATTTAATTTTTATTTTTTTTTTACATCATGTAGATTTCTTTTTAATTTTAATAACCAGAGTCATAAGAATTTCAAATATTTTGATCTACTTCAAATTCTCCAATGATGCAACTAAATTCTTGCTATTTTTTATTATTTTCTCGATTGCAAGATTCTTACACACTTAATCTGCACTCTGATTCTAATTGAAATAGAGGTAGATTTAACACATGATGACAATCAATTATTTTTTCAAAGCCGTTTAATTAAATCGATTATTCCCTTTTTATTGTGACTTTCTATGAAAAAGAACTTCTTTTACTTTCTTTATCTGCATTTTTTTTAAATTTTTATCAATTGGAATTTTTGAAAGAGATTTTATTCTTCCAGAGAACACAATAAAATATCGTATCCCACTCATTATATATATATATATATATTGGGAGCATCATTTCTCACGATGTGCGCGAGGACACGCGATAGATAACCGATAAGAACCCTACACAAAGTTCACCATTAAGCAATACTAGACGAATAGATTTGGCCGCGAGCTACCGTTCGTTCGCCAAGGTCGTACATACGACGCTGACATCATCAAAGATCATTGACTTCTTCCGGGGACTCGACCTTCTTGCGTCAAGTTCCTTCCCTTCCTTCGTTTCTGCATCTTACTTCTTTAAAAATCCTCTCTGCGCAAAAGCCGATAATTTTATCTACCATAAATTTAAATGACTTCAGCCAAGCTTAAGCAAATGAAGTCTCCAAGTTTATGAGCAACTTAATTTTTCACTCAACGTTCCCTCGTGCCGATCGCGCGACGCGAAGACGAAGAGTGATGAGAATCCGATCCGATTAGTCCCAATCCGCGTCTGTGACGTCGATGCATATTAATGCGAACTCCCGCGGATAAAAAAAAGCGGTCGCACATATGCGTCGAAACCGTTATCGACAAAGGCAGGCGGAAAGAAAAAAATGCTGGTCCTTCGAAATAACTAGAGTCACGCCTCTACCGTTAAATCCCCGTCCGTGTATAATTTAACTTTAAGAGAATTGCGTAAGCAGAGACCGAGCACTCAATTCGACCCTGGGACCCTCCCCCCCCCCTCCTGTGCCCCCTGTTACCCTCTACGCTTCCGCTGGTACTTGTAGTACTTCATCTTCAAGGCCGATTTCGAAAGAATTTTGTTCTGTGAAGAGCTTTTCACGGGCTCGACATTAACATATAATAAATTTGTTTACAACCGACACAAAAGCTGCTTTCGAAATCTGGCATAATATAATTCCGATGAATAGAGACCTTTGGACTTACATCGCGATAATTTTTTTTTTTTTTTCGCTAGTATAAATACTAATTGAATACACGTGAAGCGCAGACAACTCGTAAACATGATTAGATAGCTACAATGTGATTTAACTACGGCGATAGGGCGTTTACTATGTCGTGCTGATAATTCATAATCGCCGGGTGTGTCTCACTTCTAAGAGTTCAACTGCCACTGTGCAGTTTAACTGACAGCACTGACCAAGCACAAAGAAGTTATCGCGATTTTTAAAAGTATCGAAATACAGAATAGAAATTTTTTATTTTCGCCAAAGACAAATTTATCCTGCGCGTTCGAAGAAGACTGATTATTTCATCCAAAGCTGTTTCTAAGGAGTTATGGAAATTTGTTCCGCGGTATCTTCTATTGCAAATATTTAATTACGTAGTTCCATCTCCCGTGCAGGAAACGAAAAAAAAAAAAAAAATAGATTGATTGTGTAAACTGTAAGAGCGAACGCCCACGAGACGACGGCCGTGAACGGGTGTTTGCGTAGCCTTTTTAGCGTAGTTAGATTAAGCTAGCTTCCACGGGATAGACTCTGACGTGGTATCGCATTTGAAGGTCTTATGTGCACAGGTGAAGGTGGTTAAGTTCAGCTACATGTGGACGATAAATAACTTCAGTTTTTGCCGCGAAGAGATGGGTGAGGTGCTTAAGTCGTCCACGTTCTCCGCAGGGGCCAACGACAAGTTAAAATGGTAAGAACATCATCGTCATCATCATCATCATCATCGATCATAGTGTCTCGGTCACAGACTCGGCACACTTAATCGCACGTAAGAGAACGGATCCGAGGAAATAATAAACAAACAAAAAAAAAAAATTGTTTAAGATTCTTTGCATTGCATACGAACCGAAGCGAGATAAGCGGGTGTGCGTGTCAGTAGCAAAATCGAATTTCGAGTGTTGAATCGTGCGATTAGGCAATTAGCGGAAGTGTTTGCATCTATTGACACGTTCATTTAGCGCTGAGAGAACAAGTCCGAGTAACGTGTGCAAAGTGTAATATATAAATGTGCAATAATAGTCTGTCGATAATTTATAAAGCGTACTTTAATACTCGCAAATTGTTTCATTGCTTACGTAATTCTATCCTAGCATTCAAATATTGATCGATTGTTGTTAAATCGCGTGAGAGATAGCATATTTAACGTATTCGACGTAGAACAGAATTTTGGAAATTTTTAAGAACTGTGAGTCTAAATGAGAAAAACGAAAGTTATTCCTTTTACCGTGTTAATACATTTGAAGATGAAATCTTAAGAGACAGTCACAAATTGATTTTTAAATTGAAAGAAAATCTGAAAAATAAATTTTAAAGTGTATAATTTTTTATTATGATATTGAAAGAGAATGAAATAGAGCGCCAACGGCAGTAATCGTGTCAATTGATGCGATAATTGGTTTCTAGGTGTCTGAGAGTGAATCCTAAGGGCCTGGATGAGGAGAGCAAAGACTACCTGTCACTGTATCTCCTCCTCGTTTCGTGCAACAAATCCGAAGTCAGAGCAAAGTTTAAATTTTCTATTCTTAATGCCAAAAGAGAAGAAACCAAAGCAATGGGTAAGTCGGCAAATGTTACGTGCGCAATTAATCTGTATCACCGGGTGTGTATATGTACGGATGCAATGCAGGGTATTTTAAAGATTTTCGCTCATCTTTGTTCGTGACAATTCTTTTGAGACGAAAGTCAGAGATTTGAGATCAAAATCCTTAACTTTGATGAAATAAGATTAGTTGGAGCACGATTATAAGATACCCACGATTATCAAGCTTAATCTCTCTTATTTGTCCTTGCAGAGAGTCAACGTGCGTATAGGTTTGTCCAGGGTAAAGATTGGGGCTTCAAGAAATTCATCAGGAGAGACTTTCTTCTGGACGAGGCCAACGGGCTGCTACCGGATGACAAACTCACGATATTCTGCGAGGTATATACCTTTGTATGTCGATTATCACACTTATTCGATCTTGTCACGCTTGTCTCGTTATATTTGCATAATTTTATTGTCTCCTTAGGTCAGTGTAGTAGCGGACAGTGTAAACATTTCCGGGCAGAGTAATACGACACAGTTTAAAGTGCCGGAGTGCCGATTGCCCGACGATCTCGGGTTGCTATTTGAGAACCAAAAATTTAGCGACGTAACGCTCACTGTCTGTGGAAGAGAGTTCCACGCGCACAAAGCGATTCTCGCAGGTGAGACTTCGCATATCAATTCGCTTTATTATGATCCTTCATTTCCTGATATGGTTAGACGGAAATTCTTATTATTATTATTATTATGCTCAAATGTAAAATATAAAATATAAAATGGTGACATAAAAAATGAGAATGAAAGAAAAGAGAACTTTTCCTAACAAAATATAAAAAGAATAAAATTATGAATAACTTGGTATCTTCAAAACAAAATTTGATTTATTTTACTATTTGCAGCACGAAGTCCAGTTTTCTCAGCAATGTTCGAACATGAAATGGAAGAGAGAAAGCAAAATCGTGTGGATATTACCGATGTAGACCACGAGGTGTTACGAGAAATGCTACGATTTATCTATACCGGTAAAGCGGCAAATCTGGAGAAGATGGCGGATGATCTGTTGGCTGCAGCGGACAAGTATGCGCTGGAGAGGCTAAAAGTAATGTGCGAGGAAGCACTTTGCACGAGTTTAGCTATTGAGAACGCGGCTGAAATTCTTATACTTGCCGATCTCCATAGTGCTCTTCAACTCAAAGAGCAAGCGATAGATTTCATTAATACGTAAGTTTCGCAAAGAAAGAATGTGTCGCAAAATGCGATATTTTGGCTCGTCATCGCATAAAAGCTATAATTTTGCTCCTTAAGGATCAAAATTATAACTGTATTAAGAATGCGCGCGCGCGCGACGGATCTCGGCCATTTTTAATCCATTCGCGAACGCTTCTTGCAGACATGCGACAGACGTGATGGATACTCAAGGTTTCAAGTCCATGGTAAACTCCCACCCGCATTTAATAGCGGAAGCTTTCCGGGCGCTGGCAACTCAGCAAATCCCACCGGTCGGACCGCCCAGGAAACGGGTGAAACAGAGCTGAAAGCAGTCACCGCTGACCCAGGGCATGACCTCCACATCGCCTCCACCACTTTTACATCCTTCTTGAACCTTTGTGTACAGTGATATAACGAAGTATAATAGTAGTGCTAAATAAATGTTTCCTAGTGCGCCACCCTCTGGTCTAAAAAGAAAAAAAAAGAAAAAAATTAATTACGAAAACTGACGCGAGAACCAATTGACTGTCTACGAGCTTTGGTTGAGAATGTCCAGAGATCGACGGGAGGAAGAGAAGAACCGTCTGGTCCGTCCCGGTCGTTCGAGGACGAGTTTGAAAAAGCGCATTCCCATACACGTGTGCCCAGACTCTTGTGTTCAAGTGAGTGTCGATAGTGAAGAGAACTCGGCATGATACGATCACATCAGTGCCGTGCGTCTAAGAGGAGAAAGACATCTCTGGAAATCTACATACCCTCATTCACATCCCACCAGCAGACTTCTCGACCGGTCTGTGCGCGAATCGATTTCATCGTAGCACTGTGAACGAGCGTTCATTTTTCTTCAATGCCAATGCCGATGCCAATTGATCAGTTCTCAGTGACACAATAAAATGTGTTGCCAGGAACGTATCATCATCATCATCATGGATTTGTTTCGTTCCCGTTACCAATAAACGAACAAATCGGAAGCATACGGCCGCGCGCGAGATGTTAAAAAGTATATAGCCAGAGAGGACCAAGGAGGCGAGGAGTTTCTCTCCACGTGGCTCGTCGCCATAAATTGCCGCAACGACAACAAAGCGCGATGCACGAAGGGAGTTGTGATAGACGTCGGCCAGACGATTTAAATATTTTGTTCCTTTGTCGAGAGAAAGAAAAAAAGAATGGGTCAAATGGGGGAATGCCCCCGTGATGCCGTTCGCTCGATGCGTCGAGCAGCACGGAGAGAATTAGATACTTTGTTTGTTTCTACCGATAGTGATTTCTTTTAGTTCTAGCGCATCTCAAACTCTTCCAAGACGGAGAAATCATTCTAGTTAGTGTTCTTTTTTTATGATCTCTTTCTCTGAAACATATATATGTACGGTTATTATTATTATTATTATTATTACTATTACTATTAACGCTACACAATCCGTGCCGTGTGTATTTTGTATATTTTTTGTCTAAAAGTATAAAAATATCTTTCCCTTCTCTCCTTTTCCTCTCTTCCCTTTTTGCGACGATAAATCCTCCAATTTCCTATCCTCTTCTCCCTCCCGTGTCCCCTGTCTGTAGGCACAGTTTGTCTTGTTTTCTGAAGTATTGTATACTGTAAGCGAAATGATAGAATCGAATTATTATTATTATTATTATTATTATTATTATTATTATTATTATTATTATTAATGATTATGTTATTAAATTTAGGGTTGTCCATAATTTATCGAATCTATGTTAAATATTGCGGGAATGTCTATTGTACATTTCCGTGCGCACGCTAATTGCCTTTGCGTTATTTTAGAAACATTACGCGATCCGCAATTTGAAGTTGACAATTGTAAATGGATGAGAGAAAAATAAAAAATGAATCAGGTTAAAAGAATTATGAAAAATAAACGTTGATCAATTTATATAACGCGATGTTGATAATTTTCGTCTTTCTTAATTTTCTTTTTTGTGTCATTAATTTGATTGGGCTGTAAAATTATGTATGGTCAATGAACTGAATTATGGGCAACCACACAAGAGGCAAAAATAATAATCAATTGTTTAGTACTGGCTTCCTGATCCTCCGATCTTTTTAGCTTTACCGAGAGAAACCGAGTTTTAAATATGTGAAATGCTTATTACCATTTACACATTAATGATGACGATTAATGCCATACATGTTCTGTGATAAGACCACTGTAATTACTGCAATTGTGTGTAATCAATCCTTTCTAGAGACAGATTTCCCCTGACGATCCTGGCAGCCAGTGAATATTTACTTGTTATACAAAATATAATACAATAAGCGGCAGTCATTATCCGGACAGTCCCAAACTTAGCGCGTCACTTTTGATTTTAAGATTTTCACACACTGTACATATCTGCTGTGTATTTTATATAAGAACTGAACGCAAATTTCTATATACGAGAAAGACCTTTTACGAACCGTACAATAATTAATGTGCATATAATTTATTTTGATTTTACAAATTGCGCTAAACACTTGTTCCTTGAACACGCTAGCAATATTTTAATTAAGTATAATATAAAAAAATTGATACAGATTAGGAAATATATACATTCATTGTAGCATCAAAGAATGGGATTATCAAAGAAATTGAATTGATAATGGAAGTATAGTTAGGAGAACGTTTTTTACTGTTTTTCTACGCCAATCTCTTAATTTGAATCTTAGGTCTTAATAGGGCTTTAATGACAAGAGAAATAAGGAAAGGATGAAAACAAGTAGCAATTTAAGGAACAGATTTTGGCCGTTATCATTCATATTTTAAACGATTCTATTCTCTAATTCTTGTATCTATCTATCTTTGGGACTGTGCGGCGATTTCTTTCGTGGAATTCACGTATCACATTGTGAATATCTTTTCCTAGAGAAGAAAGAAAAAGATAAACGAAAGAAAAATTGAGAGCAAAAGCAAATTTCGATAATAAAATAGCAAAATCCGTAAAATACAGATCAAAGAAAAAAAAAACACAGATGTAGGCGCAATTTCGCGTGTAAGAACCGCAACAAGAATAATATGAATGTATGACTGGATATATAATTTGATAAACTATTAAGTACAAGTAAGAGACAAGTGTTACCTCATCATGATGAAAGCCGGCGCGTGTTGGCGACCGATCGATCACACCATCCGCTACTATTAGCCGCTACCGCACGCCCGCTCTCTGATACACACACGTACACACACACACACACACACACACACACATGTATATATATATATATATATATATATATATATATATATATACACGAATATATACTTCCGTTGTATATTGCATTTAAAAATCCGAAACGCTGTTTTGTAAAATGATGAATGGTGGCGGCGGTAGTGGTTGATTTCCGAGAAATTGTTACGCGCGCGCCGTTCATTAAACCCAGCTCATACAGACATTCATTTTCCATTTTACTTTAAGTCATTGCACCACATCAAATAAATGACATTTTCATTATATAAATTGTGGAGCGTAATTTTCATCACCCTCCATTGCTGTTGCGATATTGTGCCTTTATCCGATTTGAGAAAAAAACTGCGTAATTTTTTATCGTGATTATACAAAAAAATAACAAAAATAACTTGAATTTTAAAAAATTATAGACTTAAAAAATAACAATGTAATTTAACAATCTGTAGTTCTCCGCACGCGATTGATATCCTTTTGATTGCATTGAAACGGTAAGAGTAGAAAATTTCTTTTGAGATGAATCTACAAGCAATTTTTTTATTAAAATAACGTATCTATACAGAAATATGTAGGGAATTATTATCTATATGCATATCTACAGAAATATCACATTACATGTGTTGAGCGATGGAAGCAGCAACGAACGTGGAATGTCTTGTAGAAAATTGATCGTTAGTGTCTTGAGATCTCTCTTGCAGTTTCGGCGTTCCTGGATACGACGGTGGAGCTTCCTGCATGGATGCCTGAAAAAAATACATCATTTTATCATCAAGAAACATTTTAACTTTTATCTTTCGTCATATCGCGGTGAGTCACAAAAACGTGCACACATACACACATATTTTTATCACAATTAATGGATTAAAAACGGATTAAAATTTACATACCCTATTATAGGGAGACGTGTAAAGAGGAGGAGCATTGTAAGCCATTTCATTATACGGAGGTGGTCTCTCCCGTAGAGCTTCGATAGTACTGCATTGTGTATCACGCTCCTCTTGTAACACGATGCATCGTGTGCGTGTGATTCGTTGCCTTGTCCTAAATCGGAAATCGGGGAAATATTAAATTATTTTATCTTGCAAAATAAACTTTTTAGCAAAAATGATTTTATCTTTGACGCTCAATGAAAAAAATCAAAACTGATAATTGCCCAGAAACTATAAAAATATAAAACACACACGAGAAAAATTTCACTGATAAAATAATATTGGAAAATATAATGAACATTAAAAAGATTCAACAATGCAATTATAATGCTTTTTTGTTCTGATGCCATCGATAAAATACTATCAATTAAGATCAATATGTGAAAGTAAAAAAAAAAAGATACTGAATTTTGATGATAAAGCTATATTTACAACTGATATGATTATGCTATTGAATTCATTACAATTACGTTTTATGAATAATGATAGCAAAAGCACGAAAAATTCAGAGAAGTGAATTTATCGGACGTACTGCTCATACCTATTGCATATTTTGCAGTAAATTATGATTAAGCCGATGAGACCAAGTCCGAATAATATGGAAATAATGATTTGCATAATTGTTATCAATCGCTGTTGTTTTTCCCTGAAATAAAAATTTTCTCTTCCTAGAAAAATTGATCCTAATACTCACAAGAGATTAGAGATATTGTAGCATATGAATGTGCAAAACACTTACCAACACAAAGTACAATCCTCACAGAAACAGCATGAAATGTTAGAACAACAGATTATACATTTGTCTGCAAAAAGCATAAAGAAAGTAAAATAATATAGGTTTAAATAAAAATTGAAAAAGTACATGCAAAAGTTTTGTAAACTCACCAAGATAATTCTTCCAGTAAAAACACGATTCCAATTTGATGTTATATGTACTGCAATTTTCTAAATTGATGTATTCATCCCTTCTCTCCCAGGAAGTACCTAAATCTGTGAAAATATAAATTTTTTATACTGTAAAAATATTCTTTTAAAAAATCAGTAATATTTGATGTCATATCATCTGTATAATAATTCATTCACAATGTTGATATTATATATATATATATATATTAGTGACAGAAAAATTAAAAAAAATATATTCATCCTATAATAAAAATACAAGAATTGTTACATACCTGAACTTTTTGCTGGATATATATATGCAATATAAAAATATAAAGATCCCAATAATAACATCTTCATGACATCATATTTATATATAGATGGGCGAGCAGCTATTTAGATTATCCAAATATCATTTACACTTAATTTAAAATCAATTACAATTTGATATAATTGATTATGTAAAACAATGACACTATGAACAAGAAAGCACTTTCACAAGTGCAAACGTATTAAGATAAAACAAATGTCACTTCCACTACAAATGTACTTCTGACTGTTCTGTACTGTTTAAAGTATATTTATGCTCATACTATTAATCTTATCAATATGGATGTCTGATAACATACGTAATCAGGGTTTTCAAAGAGGAACAGATATTTTCTTATATTGATAATCATAAAATCACTTGTTGCATTAATCATTGTCACGTTAAATTCTGGTAAATATTATCTTTAATAAATATTCTCTATAAATGTATAAATGAATATACAAATGTATCTATTTATTTAATTATTTCTTTATAAATGTAATAGAGATATTTCTTCATAAAGGCGAAATTCTTCAAAGGTAAATGAGAATGACGAAAATATATAGATATTATATATAATATAATATATATATATCAATAAATATTAATCAGATTTCTAATAAAAATCTTCTGATTGTATAATTTACAATGGAATTTAGTGTTTTGTATGTTGGAATATTCTATATTTTATACAATGTTAATTAGTTAATGTTACTAGTGCGTCTACAACATCTCCTCTGTGTTCCCTGAGTGTCTGTTCGGCTAAAACTCGACTGATCTCCATCTCTTTCATCTGAAATAAAGATAAGTTTTTTTGTAGTTTGTTAATTCAAATTTCCAATAATCAGAGAATATGTTTTATACTTACAATTAAATCGACATCTTCTTTTTTTATAGATACTTTGAGCAGTTCCTTCTCTTTGGCCTTCTTTTCTGCGGCTTCCTTATTTCGACGATCACCAATTATACTGAGAGCCTATTAAATATTTTTAATGAGAAAATCAAAATTAAATTGGTACATGTAAAAATAAAACTAAATGATACAAACGAAATATATGAATCAAAAGAGTAAGTTACGCTTTAAATTATCTGAGACAATATTTCTGATCAAGAATTTATTTTTTTATTTTTAAGGGATATAGCTCGAGTGCATAAAAGTGTAATGACTTTGAGAAATTGTTTCGTTGTATTCATTCTCATTTTTAATTTATGAAAAAAACATGAACGTTCGATCGAAGATCGTCATGCACGTGTAAACAAAGACGCATGCTTACACAAGAAAATCCATCGGAGGACGATATCTCCTTTTCCTCAGCATAATCCGTCACCTTCTCCAAATCCGCCGCGCCGCTATCATACTTGGCTGCTTTCTTCTGAGACTTTTCCTGCTGTACATCGTCAGAATCTCCGTTCACATCGTCATCCGCCATTTTTTAAGTGAGACGTTCATGCCATTAAACTACATACATAGGTTGCGTTTTGATATTCACTGCCAGCGTTGAAAATCTCTAGTTTACGTCACATATACTGTAGATTTTTAGTATTGGCAGTGAATGTCGGAATGCACCTATAGATATATATTGCAATGAGTCGAAAGGTAAATAATTTACTATGTTTTTATTTTTTCTTATATAAATTATGTTTAATAATAATACTAATAATATCAATTATGTACTATCGATATCCAATAAAAAACGCTTCTTATAACTGATGACATTTTCATCTTTAGAAAACAAATTCCTATTGGATATCGGACTTTGTACATTCGGCCATTAGTGCAATATATATTCTCCATTTGAATTTTGGACTCTCCGATTAGCTGTCGGAGGCTAGGCAACTTTTCGTATTCCGACAATTCTAGAAATTTTCTATCTGTCAAATATCCGATAAACTCGCTTGGATCAATCGAAAAAGATTTTTTCTTTGATAGGTTGGCAAGTTTGCGTGTTTGTAAGAGCGGGAAATATTGTTGAACATCGGAAGAAAAACACATGGTTATCTGTTGATTTTTGTTAGATATGATATTGAACTGTCACTTTATGTCGTACGAGCAAGATGAGCGCAAAACTTAACAGCTTGATCAATCAAAACCGAAAGCAACTACGCGAATTCATGCAGGAAACATCTACCGAGGAGGTAAAGCTTCAGAAACTCAAGCTTTATCATTTGCTTAGGTCTTATACGAAGTAATGTTGATCTTTTATTGATTTGTTTTAGCTTACGAAATTAATATCGAGCGAAATTTGCGATCCAGCCATTTCCAAGATATTGGACGAGATCTTGCAAGTGTGCTTAGAGTCGGAAAAATTATATTCAAAGAGACTTAAATTGGTAGAGTCTGCCTTGAAAGCTTTAGGCAAAGCCAAAGTTTCAATTAGTTATGCAAACGATATTGTAACTCGAATAGTAGAAGACTTCCCTAATTATCCAAAATTGCATTTAATTAAATTAGTAGATTTCTGTCTCGCTAGTATTCGCAATAATGATGACGATTTTAGAAGGTATATAAAAAATTTACTTAAGTGTCCTTAATTAGATTTATATGAGAAATTATTTAAAAAATTATATGAGAAATTGATTTTTAGCTGGAAAGATCTATTGCCTGTTCTGTTGGAAGTATTGGAAGAAGAGAAATATATCAATTATATGAATGGTGAAGTATCTGGTTCTAAATATAAGTCTATTATCATTAATAATATATGCAACAGTACATGGAATACAGAGATAATGCCTTCATTGACAAAAATGTTCAGGTAATATATTTGTTACATATATATTTTTTTTTTAGTGAAATAAATATAAATATACATATAGTAATTAAATTGATGACTTTTCTGTACTTAAGAGATATATGCTTACAAAAGGAGGATCATACTACAGTAATTAGAGTACTCTGCACAAGAATGCAGAATATACCTCTGGACGAGGTACCTCCTTTCGTGCATCAATCATTAAGATTATGTACTAATCAGGATAGTAAACTGCTTTTGGAAGCCTTACGAAGATATTTCACAATACGTTTTTCGCAAGCTAATTCTGACAGCATAGATTCTTTTGAGACTATAAGTAAGAAAGTTCTATATATATATATATATAGTAACTTGAAATATATATATAAAGCTTGAAAAAAATTAAACTTTAATTATCATAATAAAAATTAATTTAATGCACATCTCTGTTTTTAGTTTAATCTTATTAATTTTAATTTTTAATTTCTCACAGATATAGTAAATCCCAAAGAAGTCCAAGATATTGAAAGTACAGTATTATATCACATATATCAAGCGGTACAATTGAATCACCAGCTTATAAGAGACTATATTAAGTATTTCAAAAGTGTGACACATGTTCCTGAAGCTGTGTTAAAACCTTTTATGCTTTCTGTATTACTCACAGTTGCTCCTATTGATGAAAATCAGGTGATAAATCAATATTAATAATAAATCAATATTAATTTTCCTACGTTTTCCTATGTTTATATTTTAACGTTATCAGTTTAATATATACATATATTATAGATTTTTGAAATGCTGCGAACAATCATTAACAAACGAAAGGAAACTGATGATAGACGGAAGGATAGTGCATGGTTGAGAAAGCTAATTCCCGATTCTTGTAGTATTATGACTATAATGACAAATGTCATCAACACAAGGTAAATATGCAGCATAAATATGTTAGAAATAATTTAGTATTGAATTTTTTTTTAATATGTAGTGACAGGGATCGCCATTTAGTGCTGAAAGGGCTTGTGGACCTTGCATTTGTTCTTATGAGTGTGGAGAATAAGTCAAAAACTGGTGTACATCCTTTATGGCAAGTTGGTATAAAGATACTTCAAAAGATTATGAGAAAACATCATGAAACAGTAGCGACTGTATTCCAAATGTTGCTCGATAAGATAATCGCGAATGGATCATGTATTTCTCAATATACTGGTATAATTTTCAAATATTCTGACATTTTAAAATGTAATATATTAATCACAGTTGGCAAGAATTAACAGTCATTAATGTTGGTTATTTATTTATAGATTGTTTAGCATATATGTGCCAGAAGTTAACAGTTCTTATGTTGGACCATCAAGATTCTCTGATAACTTTTTTTGATCAAATCTCATTTATACCCGGGGAGGTTGCCATTTTTATCGTTTCTGCAATCTTTTCATTGATAAAAGTTTCAGTCACCATAAGAGATCATCTAATAATAACATTGAGGAAGATTCTCTACAGAAAGGGTACAGCAAATCGACAAATGGCAGTCAGCGGAATTTTAGAAATGTTGAAGAATTTGAAGATGCACTCTTTAAGCGGCCTCGCGATGAGCTCGAGTCAGTACATTAACAATTCATCCTCGACAGGCACAAGTTCTACATCTATTCTCACTCAGGTTTTATTAATTTACATTTATAAATTATTATTGCAAAACTTATAATGTTTAAAATCACTATATAAGGTTCTCTTTTTTGCAGGTAACATTAGAGAGAGGCACTCAAGTAACAAAATCTTCTTACAATAGAAGTTTGTATTATGACATATTGGGCATTTTAAAAAGATGTTTTACTCATGAATGTGAAGTTCGATTACATTTATACAACGGTACGAAATGAAAGATTACTCATTTTTTGTTTCATATTAAATATCTAATTATCAATTTTATTTGATTATCTAGGTTTATATGAAGCCGTATTGACAAATACCGAGATAGCGGAATATGTATTGGAAATATTACTGCCGCATTTTAAAATGTTCTTTGAAACGGACGAGAATGTTTTGGTTCCGGTTAAATTAGAATTGTGTACAGCTGTACAAGGAGAGGAAGTTACATTGCAAGAACCTCTCGCGGAATTAATATTTATACTACAAAAGATTTACATCAAGTCGGCTCTAATAAAATCAAACCTTGTAGATGAGCTGGCTGTGATTTTGGAATCCCTATGTAGGCGGATGTCGCAACTTAACACAGAAGATTTAAACTTGGTAAGTTTAACAGAGAAGATTATATAGATTTAATAAAATTTGAAATATTATTTTTAATTATTTAATCTCTTACTATTCTTTCTCTCTTTCATTAGGATGATAAGCTTGATTTAAGTAATTCTGGCACCAAGAATCAAGAAAAATTGCACAATATTTTATCAACAATTAAAATTTATGAAGCTCTCATATCATTTAGGATCGGTGCATGGTCCGTAAACTGTACAGATACTGCACAGAGTGTTAAAAGTTTATTTAAAGGATACATGCGAGTAGTAGAATGTACTAAAGTAATAAAAGTATACAATACACACACATAATAAAATGAAAGATAATAAAAGCATAATATATATTTAGAGTTGAATATAAAATTTATTTTTATCTTTGTAGCGTGTATCAAAAGCTAAAAAAGGAGAAGGCAAAAATAAAAAGTCACAAAATGACACAAATAATACGACCACAAAGAAAATTGGACGATTGAAAAACATAAAGCTATTATCTAGCATTTTAGATCTGTCTTCAGTATACAAAAGCCTATCGCTCTTCTATTTGTAAGTATCTTTTGATTACATACAAATCAACAAATCCGATTATAATTTTATCATGATAGGAAATCCATTCCTTGGGCAACTGCGGATCAAGTAGCTGTATTGATAGAGAATGTTGACTTCTACTATTACATTTTGCGAACACTGCTGCAAATCTTACAAAATGTTAAACTCTTAACGGAATATAATTTACGGAAACACAAAGAACAGTACATGAAGACCTATTTTGACATTGGAAAGTAAGAAACATTTGTAAATATATGTAATATTCATGTTTTTGTAAATTCTAAAATCTTTTTTTTAACATATAGATTATTGTATGATTACATTGTATTGGATTTAAAAAAAATGCTTGATGAAGACGAACAAGGCACTATATTAGCACTGGAATGTTTCAAAGAATTATGTTGCTTAACTTGCACATACTTCAGTTCTGAATTACCGCAATTTCTCAATGTTATTATTCGTAAGCATTTAAAGTATCTATAAAGAAGGGCATTTTTATCTCTCGTGTATGTATATTATATGTATTATATATAATATTTTCTTTTTACAGCTATTAGATCAACTCAATCGGAAAATCTTAATGCACAATTGGAGAACATGATTGCTGCTTTAAGAACAAGTTTTTGGACATTCTTTAGTGAAAAGGAAGAACATGAGGAGAATTCTAAAAAAATACTTGGTATATTGTTAGACATTATAAATCAATTGACACAAGAGATTAACTTTCATGAAACAAATGCTGATGAAGTTAGTATTTTTTGCAATCAGTAATAAAATTAGAATTGAATAGGATATAAAATATTATCATTTATTTTATAAGGTATTTGTCTCGATGATGAAATTTACACAATTAGAAGATATGGATCCTCAAGCTTCTTTAACGATTTTCCAAATTCTATTATATATAGAAGAACGTAATAAAGAATATGGCGAATTATTAATTGATATCTCTTTTGCATTGTGTGAGAAAGTGGGTAAAATCGATCAGGTATATATGATTAGTATATATAATATTCTACTGCAATATGTATGTTATTGTTACTATATATAAGAAGAATATAAAGATTTCTTATTGGGTATTATTTATATGTAGGCTGAACCATCAGAAAATAATAAATTGAAAATTATCCATGAAAATACAGCGGTACAGCTTTACAATTTAGTAAACAGCTCCATAAGAGAGAAGTTAGATAATGTATCTTGGTTACTGATGCGGCTTAAGGCCGAGCAAAATATAGCTTATCCGCCTGGCGAGGATCTCGAAGAATGTATGTAATTTTGCATTGGCATTACTTGATTTCATATGTATTTTTTGACATATAGTAATATAATAAAAATCTCTCTCTTTCCTCTCAAATATATAGATCAAGAAAAGCTGAGAACACAAGAACGCAGTTTGTGTAGACAATTGTCACATATTATACAAATACTTTATACATTAGCCAATGTCGCTATTAAACCAGGACCATCCACAGATTTTATGTTCAAAAACTTGCAGATTTTGTATAACATACTTAGCAGTCTTACAAAATATTTCTATGGAAAGTCTAGTAAGCAAAACGCAGCGTTTCAATCAGTCAAGTAAGACTCTAACATATTAGACTTCATGCATATTATTAGTGAAATAGAGTGAATTTTATATATCTAATTTTAATTTTGCAATTTCAGATTTATTCAAGTAATTCAATCAGCCGGGAAACCATTAAAATCTGCATTTTATAATTTAATAACACATACTGAGGTATTTATCTGTAAAAAGTATAATTTAATCTCATTAAATATAATAAAAATTAAATATACATTTATATATTGTATATGTAGGAAACTCAAAATGCATCAAAGTCAAAAGCTGATTCACATGTGCGAAGAAATAAGATTTTGAAAGAGACTAAGATTATACCTTGTGTGATATATGAAATTGAACAATTTCACAAAGAAGTTTTATCACTTGACAAAAAGACTGGTGTAAGTATTGTATTTAAGAAATTAATGTAACTTAGTGAAAAAAGATATGAATTTATCTTAATAAAAGCAACTGCAATATATGTTCATAGGTTCCACTTGAGACTTATATAAAGCATAGTGTAACGCGAGATTTTCGTATAAAGAACACGCAATTAACAGAAGCACTAGAGAAGATGAACGTAAGCATGGTAAGAATATAAAGAGTTCAATATTTTTTAAAGTTTTAGTATTGAATTTTATATTGTATTTTTTTCAAAAGCTGGATACGCAAAATTCTCGTCGTAGTCAGAATGCATCTAATGCAGATATGAATAATGTGTCTATGGAATCGTCTACAGAATTGCAAACTTCAAAACAATCTAAAATAATTAATGTATCTATGGATGTATCTATGGAAGCTTCTACAAAATCACCGCCTTCAAAACGATCTAGAAGATCATAAAAATCCTAAAACAATAAGTGCCTTGAATTGCAAGTCTTAGGCATCAAGTTATATAAAATTATGATATTATTTAATAAAGTTTTTTTTCATACAGGTCTCAAGCTACACACACTTATTTCAGCCATTATAATATAAAATAATTAGCATGTTTATTAAGTATAAATATCTTGTTATTATACATAGTGTTGCAAATTATTGTTATATATAAGTTCATGAAATATGAAAACTCATTAATTATCACATCAATTGTAGAATTATAGTCTTATCTCATTTATATTCTCTTCTTTTCAAAAAGTTTATGATGCTATTCTTTCATTAAAATGTTTGTCGCTTAAAATTATATTAGGAATTATGCGACAAAGTCTAGAGGTCTGTTAAATCCACCCTTTCTGTTCATGTATTGCCTATATTTTCTTTTCAAAATAACATGAACAGCACCCACATCGTTTCCATCTACTTTTTTGCCTTTAGTAGTGTCAAAATCGCAAAATCCCATTATTCTCATCATTTCTTGTTCTTCCGGGGTCTTGCCTTGAAGATCCGCTTCTACAATATATAATATAACTATATAATATCTTAATTAATTTACTTCTCTTAATTCAAATTTATAATTTTATAAATTTCTTTAATTCAAACAGATCATGTACCAAAGTACTGTTTTTAAATGTATACATGCTAAGTGAATAATCAAATACCTGTGATAATAGGTCGTTCATTTGTTGAAGGTTTTGGTTTTGATCTATGTTTTGATCTATCACGTTCTCTTGATCTGGATCTAGAATATGATCTTCTATGTCTGTCTCTTTCACGTTCTCGTTCCCTATCTCTGTCTCTTGACTTCACTCTGTCTCGTTCTGCAGATCTATAAATAATTGGAAAATGTAATGCTTTTTTATGAATGTTAATTATAATTTTTTTTTCATGTGTACCTTCGTCTTCTCTCTCGTGATCGTCTCCTTCGTCGATCCCTGTCGCGATCTCGTTCTCGGGATCGATCTCTTCGTCTTCCAGGCGATGGTGTGCGACTTCGTCCCATGCTATTAAATTAATTTTTGAAGCGTGAATAAAATAAAACTTGAAAATAATTAAAATAGGTAGGAATAGATAATTAATAATGATATTTTGAAATGCATTTTAGAGTAAGCAATACTTTAAAAGATAAATCTTACAAACTGAAGAGGTTATTACTACAGATCTGTTATAAATATTCATATTATAAATTCAAAAATTACATATTTGCTATAAGTATAAATGAAAATTATAAGAATTTAAAAAGTCTCTGAATAGAATAATTATACTTACTCTTTGCAATTCTTATTTTCGTGTAATTTAGAAAAACTATGTGCTTGTTTGAACTTCCCCTCTTTTTCCTGACAAATATACTCTTTTCAGATGGCATTGCAGTCACACGTCACAAGTGTTATGAACATGCTCTGTCCTTGTTCAACTTTCAGTAAGTAAAAAGATAAAAGATAGAACGGCGCTGGACTGCGTTCAGAAAGACCACTCGTATGCTTACGAGCGTCGTTCTATCTTTGTTCAATTTTCAGTAAATAACAAAGATAGAACAACACTCGTGTACAGACAGATAGCGTTTTCGAACGCGCTGCTTGCGCGTACTCCCCGAATTCAGCCGTAACATTTCCTATAAAATTACGTATCTGCTCTCATATTTAATCGATTTTACATATAACAATGTTAAATAATTGACACTTATTAAAGCAGAGTATAAATACAACTTGGCAACTTCAATTTTGCTCTTTAGAGCTTCCAAAGAAATCAAGGTGTGTCTTATAAACGTCATTTGCAATTGACATTTCAAGAAAATTTCTGACATGGTTGTGTCACATATTGAAAAAGAGAAATTTATTATAAAATTTGATTCTTTCAAGGAATCTTTCTCTTTTATACATATATGTGTATATATTTAAAGTTTATTCATCTATTTGACTAATATTTAATGTGTGACATATAAACCCAATTGTTATTTCTCTAAAAATGATCTAATTTGTCAATGTTATTCTAAATTGTTTACTCTCAGAGATATAAAAATGGCTACTGTACCATTAATATTCGTCGAGGAAGATGTTGAACGGGGTGGCAAGGAACAATCTCAACATGAAATACAAACTGATTTTGCATATAGGAACAATGTGCACAATGCAGATATTAATATACGAATGGGTAATTATATACAGCATTGTAGGAATTTGAAGTTAACATATGTTTAATGTGAAATGTTTCTATTGACATTATATGTAATTATTTATAATTTGAGAATATTGTGTATCTATCTATCTATTATACACTAATTATGAAATAACATTGATGAAAAAATATCTGCATAGGCTTCTTACGGAAAGTTTATGGTTTGTTGAGCATCCAGCTCTTGATGACAGTTGTGGTGGCTTCGGTATTTGTCATGAGCTCAACTGTGAAATTATATGTACAAGATAAGTAAGACACTCTCTTTGAATATTTACTTTTTATATTATATATATTTATAAATAAGTATATATAAATTTATATATTTATTATTTAGCCCATGGACTATAGGCTTAGCATTTTTCTTGACAATGGGAATTTTAATTGGCCTGCTGATAAAAAGAAGAGATCATCCTGCTAATTTAATCCTTTTAAGCGCATTTGTAAGTATAAAGAAGGGCTGATTACTATTTACTCTGTTATATATATTTATATATGGTGTTTATTAAAATTTGCTTTGAAAATTGTAGACATTGGTGCAGGCATATACTGTGGGAGTCGTAGTGTCCATGTATGATACCACAGTAGTCTTAGAAGCTCTCTTTATAACATTGACGGTTTTACTTGGTTTAACAGCTTATACTTTCCAAACCAAACGAGACTTCTCATTTATGGGATTCGGGTTAGTATATACTTTTTTTTGTGTGCGTTTGCACATTATTTTTTATTCTTCAGAGTTTATATATTTTTTTATTCTACAGGTTATTCATTGGACTTTGGTGCCTCTTGATCGGTGGTTTCATTCAAATTTTTGTTCATAGCACTGCACTGGAATTAGGCATAAGCATTGGAGGTGCATTATTGTTTTGTCTGTTTATTGTTTTTGACACCCAAGCGATAATGCAAACTCTTTCGCCCGAAGAATATATCTTGGCGACGATTAATATTTATTTAGATATTATCAATTTATTCTTACATATTTTGCGAGCTCTTGCAATTTCAAAGCAATAAGAAAAAAAAAGTATTATGTATTACTATTTATAGAGAATATTCATTATGTGAAAAGCACAAGTTAATCTATAATTCTTGTTATTGTATAATACACACGCGCAAGCGCGATATAGAGTTCTCTTTACTATTCAAAATAAATTTATATTTTATCTAAGTATATACTTTTAGCTCCTATGTGAAATATGTAAGAGAAATTTTAGTGTCAAATATAAGGGATTTTCTGTGAACTTCGAAAATTTTGTATTTGTTATTTTATTGTTATACATAAATGGGAAATTTACGATGTTTCCATAGCAGCTGTTACATCTTCTGTGTATTTGCCTTTATCTTTTCCTAATGCAGCCAGTCTGCCTTTACTTCGCCTATCGATAATCTTTTTACGATCTTTATCCATTTTCAGCTTAACAATAACGGTCTGAAAATATAACATAATTATAAATTGACTGCATAAGGAGACAAATTTACAAACTCAAAGAAAATGATCAAATTATCAGAGCCAATATTCTGCATTGATTAGATCAAGCAAGATTTGTCGACAAATATACAGGAAAACCCTGCACAAAGTCTACAAGTCAAGCTATATATCTAATCCTATGTGAATGGATTTGGTTAAGTTCATCATGAATATAGAAGAAATATAAATCTATTCAAATACATATATTAATCATACTGAAATCATACATACCTTGGAAGGGTCAATGCCAACGTATACATTTGCACTGTTTGCCTTCTCACGCTGAATTCGCTCAATATATATGACAAACTTTTTCCTGTAAACTTGTACAACTTTTCCTACTTGTTGACCCTTGTAGTGACCACGTACAACCTTTGGGATATATATATTTAGATATATTTATGCCATATGTATATATAAAGTTTAATGTATATGTACTTTAATATTAACATTACATGACAAATAATGTAATTATTTTGAATAGAGTGATTTAATATTGACGACAAAGAGCACGAGGAAAACAGGTTAAATTTTAGGATTACGATAAACTCACCTGTACTTCATCATCCTTGCGAATTGGCATTGAGCGCACATTATACTTTTGTCGTAATTCCTTGGACAATGGGGCAGACATAAGTCGTCGTCTGATGTGAGAAGGCGCTGTGAAATGCCTCTTTCTGTTCTTCCTACGCGAGGAGGACACCAACCGATTGTACTTCATCTTTGTAAATCCTGTAATGTAGATTTACGATGAGAATCTTGATTTTCACCGAGAGATAATCTCGGTATATCAATCGACGAAGGTATACAAGATGAAACGTGTGTTAAGAAATGAC